>NC_026003.2:111525526-111579871 GCF_000442705.2 Elaeis guineensis
CGACAGTGGATGTCGGATGGCGCAGGATAGGTTCACCCGCTGGAGGGGTCTGGCTGCTGGAGTCCGTGTGTCGTAGGAGTTCGTCCGGAATCTGTCCGCTACATAAGTTCGGTTGGAGTCCGGTTCCTGTAGAAGTCTGGATGGAGATCATTTGTGGAGGAAGCTCGGTCGAAGCTTGCCTGCAATAGAAGTTCGAAGGAAATTCGTTCACAATAGAAGCTCAGGTGGAGGCT
This sequence comes from Elaeis guineensis, assembly GCF_000442705.2. NCBI lineage: Eukaryota > Viridiplantae > Streptophyta > Magnoliopsida > Arecales > Arecaceae > Elaeis > Elaeis guineensis. The sequence continues at coordinate 111,525,760 of NC_026003.2, forward strand.
TACAGCAGAAATCTGATGTGGACCGCTCGTAGTAGAGATTCAAAGTAAACCGCTTGTAGTAGAAGTTCGGAGTAGACCGCTTGTAGTAGAAGTTTGGAGTAGATCGCTTGTGGTGGGAGCTCGGAGTCCGACCCTTGTCAGAATTCGGATGGGGCCTACCTGCAATAGGAGCTCAGGGCTGAAGTCCGGCTCCCGTAGGGGCTCGGACGAGGTCTACCAGCAGCAGGAGTTCAGGGAAGGAGTCCGGCTCCCGTAGGAGCTTGGACGAAGTCCGAAAGGTGATCGATCGCCGTAGAAACTTGGATGGAGTCCGTCCGTCGTAGAGATCTGCTGTTGAAAAAGTTCGACCACTTACGAACTGATGAAGTTCTGGAAGAAATTCGGACTGGAGTCAATCGAATCCTGTTGGAAAAAAATCTGGAATAGGTCCAGAGAACGATTGACCCTTGTAGGAGGTCGGCCGACAGTAGAATCCCGAGAGCATTTGGAGCAGCCTGATAGATGACTGAAGAAGCTCATCGTTGGAGAAGTCCGGGAGATGCGGCAGGGGTTCGTCCGTCGGGGGAATCCGGTCGACACTTACGGAAGAAGCTGTGGGAGTTTATCCGTCAGCAGAACTTAAAAATGTTGCGGAAGCTCAACCGTCGGAGAGGTTCGAAAATATGTCCCCTAAGGTCGGACGCCGACAGAGTCCCAGGAGGGTCACTCCCGATCCGAACTTCGGCTGGGGGGGTATTTTATATCCAACACCAGTCTCCCTACTTCCGAGTTCGAGCTTCGAATGAAGGAAGTATAGAGAAGTTTTTACAGTCAAAGTTGCCCTCTTGAATTCTGCGCACGACCGCCCTCAGAAGTCCTGACATTTAATGTGCGCGTGCCGGAGTCTTTTTCTAATTGGGGCGATTCGAAGAGACTTTTCGGAGTTCCCGCTAGAGCGCAGTCCCAAGTGCCACACTATAATGGTTCCGCCAACAGTCAACCATACGCCACGGTGAGTGGGACACGTGGCGGGCATTGGTCGGCCTAGGGATATCCGCCGCCATGACTGTGCCAGGCCCCGTCGCTTATTTAAACCTCCTCCTTTCCTCCAGGGACTTCATTTCGCCTGAGAGTCCAGATGGTGCCTTTCTTCTACCTGAGAGTTCTGCCGCCCATCAGTGCCCTTTTCGACCCTAAGCATTCTTTGCGTCAATCCTCGCCATCTCCGCCGGCTCCCCGCCTTCATCGGGCCAATCTAGGTTGGTCCCAAAACCTCTCTTGTCATCGCTGTTGTTCCTTCCTCTTCTTGCTTTGTTTGTTCAGCTTCTGTGGGTTTATTCGCAATCTCTCTCGATCTTTCGGGATTTCCTTCTTTCTTTTCCCTTGCTGCAGGCACGGACGTAGGAGTTGCCCGGGTGGCCTTCGCCATCGACATCCCTTACGACGCCGAGCCTTCGGTCCTCCGAGCCCCTTCGAGGAGTTCTCCCGTCGGGGCTTCTGCCCCGGAGGTCGGTCTCGAGGGGATGCTACGGATCGAGAGGAGTAGGAGAGGGGAAATAGTGGCCCGCAAGTTCAACGGCTGCCGAGCTGCCACTGAAGGCTCCCACAGCTTCGAAGGGGACTCGAGGGAGAATTCCTTCAACAACAGGGATTTAATAATGGAACTAGCCGGTGAGTGCATCCTGCTCGAGAATTTCGAAGTAGTTGAACGGGGCGACACCGGTCAAGGGGGTAGAGTTGCCGTCATAAGCTGTGGCGAATTTCTTGACGTCGTCGGGGTCGAGGGACCAGAGGTGGTTGGCGCTGACGGCGGAACAATAGAACTTATTGCGGGGGCGGTGGAAGTAGCGCATGCTGACCTCGTCGAAGTACCTAGGATGGTAGTTGTCGGAGAGAACACGGTGGTGGTTTATGCCTCCAGCGTTACCGCGGCCTTCGGGGTACTTCCGGTTCTTCCTGACGTAGGTCGTCGTTGCCGCTGCCATCGCCGCCGCCGCCCCTTGAGTTCTATCCCCCCCTTTTCCCCCTAGGGTTAGGATCTCGGCAATGGGGCGAAACGAGGTGGGGAGCGAGAGTCGATGGGTTCGTCACACGTACTGGGAAATACTGAGAAAGATGAAACTGGAAGGAGAAGTCGAAAGCTTGAAGCGGTCTCTAATGTATTCTTTTCAGGTCTTGTAGTATTGTTCTTCTTTCCTTGGCCTTCAGGGCTTTGTAACGTATACCTTGTTAATCGAGAATGAAAAGGAGATTTTTTGTTACCTTGCCCGCGTGTTGTGTTGAATTGTCGTCCGTCGGACTTCTTTCATTTTTTATCTCGTTCGATGTTGATGTTGTCCGAAGGTTCCTTGTTCATTTTTGTATTAGGTCGTCATTACCGAATTTCTTGTGTTTTTCGATTTGTTCGACGTCGACATCGTTTGAAGGTTCCTAGCCATTGTCGCATTGATTTGCCTTTTCGTTCATGATCGTAGATCTCTCTTTCTCTTTCTCCTTCTTCATGGAGACGAGGTCCTTTGTGTCTTTGGTGAAGTTTGGCTTCCATTTTTCACTGGTGTAGTCCGCCGCTTTTCCTTCACATCTCCCTCCTCTTTTTAAGCAAGGGTTCTCCCTAGCTTTTTATGGGGTCACGGGAGCGTAGAAGGGCCGTCGAGAAGATTCTCTTTTTTCTTATCAGATCTCGAATGGCCGGACCTTAGTTGGTGTCAGGACGAGGTTCTTCTCCTATTTCTGATGTAGTCGATTTCAGCACAGGTTAGGACGAGATTCTCCTTCTGTTCCTAACAGGACTGTGGGGGTACATATGGGTGTTGCAGGGCCTCTCCCCCCATCCGGTCTAAGGGTAACCGGGCCTTCGACTTTGCTTATGTTAGGGCGAGATTCTCCTCCTGTCCCTAATAAGACTGTGGGGGCACATATGGGCGTTGTAGGGCCTCTCTCCCATCTGGTCTAAGGAGAACCGGGCCTTCGACTTTGCTCATGTTAGGGCGAGGTTCTCCTCCTATCCCTAACAGGACTGTGGGGGCACATATGGACGTTGCGGGGCCTCTCCCTCCATCCGGTCTAAGGAGAACTGGGCCTTCGACTTTGCTCATGTTAGGGCGAAGTTCTCCTCCTGTCTCTAACAGAGCTGTGGAGGCACACAAGGGCGTTGTAGGGCCTCTCCCCCCATCCAGTCTAAGGATAATCGGGCCTTCGACTTTGCTCATGTTAGGGCGAGGTTCTCCTTCTGTCCCTAACATGGCTGTGGGGGCATATAAGGGCGTTGTAGGACCTCTCCCCCCATCCGGTCTAAGGAGAATCGGGCCTTCGATTGTGTCGAGACGGGGCTCTCCTCCCGTTCTCGACATGGTTGTGGGGGTACATAAGGGCCGTTATATGGGCCTCGCCCCCCGTCTGATCTTAAAATAATCGGACTTTCAACTTTGCCCATGTTAGGACAAGATTCTCCTCCTGTTCCTAACACGGCTTTATTTTCGTTGTCTGAAGGGGTTATCCCCTGTCGTTACGAGTCCATGCCAAAAGGGAAAGATATGCAAATCTGAAAGGAATCTTGATTTAAAGCAAAGTCATTCGTAATACATTTACAGATTTTTCAAATCTCATGGCTGTAGAAGGTCTGCTCTCCGTCAAGGTCCTCCAAAGATGGAGTTGATGATCCCAATTGGAGGTCGATCTCCGGGCTGCTCTTCCCTCCTCGGCGGCTCAAGTTGTGGCAGGGCCCTTGGCCGATCCTCTCTACCCTCAGGCCGACGTCGGATGAATCTGTCGAGCCGACCTCGTCTGATGAGCTCCTCGATCTCGTCTCGAAGTTGAATGCATTCCTCTGTGTTGTGGCCGTGGTCACGATGGTAGAGGCAGAACTTGTTAGGATTGTGCTTTCCGGGGTATGTGCGCATCCTTTCTGGCCTTGGGAGCTGCTCTCTGACCTCCATCAGCACCTGGGTTTTCAACGCATTGAGGAGGGCATAGCTGCGAAATCTTCCTGGGGGAGAGCCTCGCCGAACCCTGCAGTCTGGACTTCTCTGCCTGCATGCTCGGGGAGGAGTCTGGGCATGCTTGTACCTGGGAGGAGTCCGAGAACGTGGCCGGGCTTCATTCGGGCCTCTTTCAACTACGGGCTTGCCGGAGTCACCCGCCTGCCGCTCCTTCGCGGCTTCCTCGTCCTTCAGCTTGAAGGCTTCCTCCGCTCGGGTATATCCTTCGGTCCGAGCCAGCAGATCGGCAAAGTCTCTAGGATACTTCTTTTCTAGGGAGAAGAGGAGGTTATTCTTTCGAAGGCCGCTCTTTAAGGCGGCCATTACAACCGATTGGTCCAGGTTTCGGACCTCCAGGGCGGCGGCGTTGAAGCAGTTGACGTAAGCTCGGATGGACTCTCCCTCCTTTTGCTTGACGTTGATGAGGGACTCCGAACCTCATCGGGGATGCCGGCTGTTGACGAAATGAGCCACGAACTGGTGACTCATTTGGTCAAAAGAGAAGATTGTACCCGACTTCAATGTCGAGTACCAATTCCTTACTGCTCCCTTCAAGATAGACGGGAAAGCTCGACACAAGATGGCATCTGACGCGCCATGGAGCAGCATCATGGTCCGAAAGGCCTTCAGGTGATCGACCGGGTCCGAGGTCCCGTCGTAGCTCTCGAATTGGGGGAGCTTGAAGTTCGGCGGGATCGATTCCTGCATGATCATTTGAGAGAAAGGAGGGTCAGTGTAGATGTCCTCACCGTAAGCAGTGGGAGCACGGCGGAGCTCTTCGATCTGCCGGTTCATCTCCTGGAGTCTCTGATCCAGGGGTCCCCTCAACTGCGGGCCTCGAGGGTTTTTTGATGGAGCAGAGGCAGGGACTCTCCGGGGGTTGAATCATGATCGGACGGAGGACTCTCTGCCTTCTGTTTTTCTTTTCTGGGGAAGACAGGGCGGCTGGCCCAAGTGGCCCGTCCGATCGTCGGATTCTGGAACTCCGGCGATGCTCTTTCCAGCCGCACTGATGCCTGCGGCTGTTGCGGCTGCTGCTGTATGGCCTGCATTGCTTCGGTGAGGCCTCTGACCTGTTGAACCAGCAGGTCAAACTGCTCCATGCCGACTGCCGTCGTCGGAGGAGGAGAAGCCTGAAAAATCGGAGATGAGGCCGGGGCTTGCGGGGCTCGCTGAGATCTGGCCGCAGAGGCCGTTGACCGCCTGGTAGATGCCCTTCGGGGAGGCATCAGGTGGAGATCAAGCAGGCAACCGGAGGAGAAGATATCAGAGAAGATGATCGAAGGCGGTCCCACTGAGTGCTCCTTTAAGAACAAGGGTACTGCGAAGACACACCCCTTTCTCTAGCACCAATCCTATTGGTGCAAAAATCCACTGACGTCAGAGAAGCTGGAGTCGAGGGAGTCACGGTCGCCGTTGGGACCTGCAAAGAAAGTCTAAATCGAAGTTGGGGTGCTCCAGCAAAATCCTCCGACGCTCAAGTCAGTTCTCTGCCTCAACAAGAATGGAGTGCTCGAACGAAAATTTTTAGCAGAATTTTGAGATAGAGATTAAAGCTTAAGGAATAACGTATTTGGGGGTCCCTTTTTATAGGCGGAGGGCGTAACAGATTGACAACGATGTCTGCAGCCACCTGGTAGTGGGCCGTTCGGGGCCATGAGGAGTTTGTTATGGAGAGTAGTGGAGTGGAGTCATGGCCATCACCGTGGCCTGCCACGTGGAGCCTGCTGTGGAGAGTGGGGTGATGTCCGTTGTCGTGACTCGCCAGAGCATGATGGAGCCGCGTGGGATCCGTTTCAGGAAGTGGAGCAAAGTCGTGGCCATTACTGTGGCCTGCCAGGGAGTCCAGGCCTGTCGGCCGAAGCTCGATTGGGGTGTCTGGTGGAGAGAGGTGATTCTCCGTCTAAGAGGAGCTCGGATGTTGCTGGCGAGCCTTCTACCGTTGGGTGCCTTGAGCGTTAGTGCTGCAGGCGAAGGTCATCTGCTGTAGAAGCTCGATCAGGGACTTTCTGTGGACGAAGCTCGGTTTCATGCAGAATCTGACAGAAAGTCGACCGGCAGTGGATGTCGGATGGCGCTGGAGAGGTTCACCCGCTGGAGGGGTCCAGCTGCTGGAGTCCGTATGTCGTAGGAGTTCGTCTGGAATCTGTCCGCTACAGAAGTTCGGTCGGAGTCCGGTTCCCGTAGAAGTTCGGATGGAGATCATTTGTGGAGGAAGCTCGGCCGAAGCCTGCCTGCAATAGAAGTTCGAAGGGAATTCGTTCACAATAGAAGCTCAGGTGGAGGCTTACAGTAGAAATCTGACGTGGATCGCTCGTAGTAGAGATTCGAAGTAGACCGCTTGTAGTAGAAGTTCAGAGTAGACCGCTTGTAGTAGAAGTTCAGAGTAGATCGCTTGTGGTGGGGGCTCGGAGTCCGACCATTGTCGGAATTCGGATGGGGCCTACCTGCAATAGGAGCTCAGGGCTGAAGTCCGACTCCCGTAGGGGCTCGGACGAGGTCTACCTGCAGTAGGAGTTCAGAGAAGGAGTCCGGCTACCGTAGGAGCTCGGACGAAGTCCGGAAGGCGGTCGATCACCGTAGAAACTTGGATGGAGTCCATCCATCGGGGAGATCTGCTGTTGGAAAAGTTCAGCCACTTACGAACTGACGAAGTTCTGGAAGAAATTCGGACTGGAGTCGATCGAATCCTGTTGGGAAAAAATTTGGAATAGGTCCGGAGAACGATTGACCCTTGTAGGAGGTCGGCCAATAGTAGAATCTCGAGAGCATTTGGAGCAGCCTGATAGACGACTGAAGAAGCTCATCGTTGGAAAAGTCTGGGAGATGCGGCAGGGGTTCGTCCGTCGGGGGAACCCGATCGACACTTGTGGAAGAAGCTGTGGGAGTTTATCCGTCAGCAGAACTTGGGAATGTTGCAGAAGCTCAACCGCCGGAGAGGTTCGAAAATATTTCGCCCAAGGTCGGATGCCGACAGAGTCCCGGGAGGGTCACTCCTGACCCGAACTTCGGCTGGGGGGGGTATTTTATACCCAACACTATTCAATTCCTTTATTTCAGAATAACAGATTCTTGAGTACATAAGCAGAGGCAAAAACTAAACAAGGCTATAATGAATATCAAATTCAAAAATGAAGATCAAGCTAAGGTAAAGACAACTCAAGGCATGGGTCATCATGATAGTCAACCTCAAAGCATCAATGTCACCAGAAGGTCAAAGACCATTAGTGGACCAACCTGAGCAAATCAAGGTCGAGCTATCAAGCGAAAGGTCAACAGCTGAGAAGAAGGATCGAACCCGAAATAAGGCCTGATGAAGTCCAAAGCTGATCTGAATAAATCGAGGAGAAGAAAACTGGTTAAAACAAGATAATACCAGTCTAATCACCTGTTATTTTACTCCAAAAGTCTGATTTAATTGAAAAAATCGAAAGATCCAATTAGAGCCGATCTGGCGAGCTCTCTCATCTTTTGTGTGCATATCCATAACCCGAGATCTCAGTGACTAAAAAGCGAGGGTTAACCGATGAAGACCCTCGAAGGCTATACTCACTCTTCAGCGAGTCAATATCCGTGAAGACTTTAGTCATACAAAAAAAGAGGCTAACATATATTGATTTGAAAGAAAGCCTGTTTCTATCAGAGAATGCAGCGGATAGTCAGGGTGCATCTAAAAATTTTCTATAATAACTTAATAAAAATTAGATCTTTACCTGATACATAGAAAAATTTGAATCAAATCTTAAAGATTTTGAATCCAAAGCCACGTATAGGTTTGAATCCACAAATCCTCTACTTCGCACGTACGTCAAACTTCACAGAAAAGCGGGATGAAATCTCAGATTGAAGTACCTTCGCAAGGTAATAAAGGAAGGAGAGAGAGCCTCTGGTGTGATGCCTCACACTAGCAAGAGGGGATGCCCAAGATGCTCCATGCCTAGGAGAAGAGGGACGCCCAAAAAGAAATATGCCTAGCCAGGGGATGTCCACACCTCTTCACGTCTCTTCTTTCTTTCTCACCTTAGCACATAATCTAATTATTATGCCATGATAGTTAGAGGTCCTCTTTATTTATAGATAATTTTTCATGACTTATAAGATTAGAATTTTTAATTCAAATATACTTTGAATTAATCTATAACTTATCAAAGAAGGAGTCTTAAGGGAGAAAAGATTGACGCCTAACTAGGCACCCTCCTGCATCCACGCCTACACCCAAGGGTAGGGTGGCAACAACCAGCACCCCATCACCTCTTGATCAATCATGAGGAGAGAGAGTCTCAGTAAAAGTAAACTCTAAGGAGCTAATCCAAATATGGATCAATTCGAATCCAATTCGAATCTGATTCGAATCAATTTTGAATAGGCGATATCCCAAACTGTTTAGGATTTAGGATCAAGTTTAACTTAGATTTATGAATCTAATTAAATCTAATTAAATTAGATCTAATTTAAAATTAATTAACACTTAAATCCAATCTCTCATAGACTGCTTAGATCAAAGGTCAAATCTTATTTATCTCCGAAATTGAACCTGAACTTCATGTCTAGTGCTAGCTAGACATAATCAACTGTTTAATCCCGTATGATCCATAACTTAATTCTCAATTAAGTTAATCTATTTATTCAATCAAGTTACATACTTTCAAATTAAATATATAGACTTAGGTCAATTCTTTTCTATGTCGCTTGACTTTGTGCGTGACTCTATAGGTTCGAACACTAAATTGGTAGCACAGAAACTGTTTCATATACTAATCAAAGTTACCAGCTAGCAATAATTTTCGATGTTCGGATAGATCAAATTATTATAAGATAATATTCAAGAACCTATGCATATGGGTACCGCATAATTCATCCCTTTGATCTTGAATTCTCTAGAATGATCTAGGGTTAAACTATCAACCCTGAAGGATCATCCAAATTGGATTCCAATCTTTCAAATTCATCATATGGATTATCCTGATTAAGATTTTACTAAATTAAAATACAGTGATGTATTAGCTCCTATAATCCGAAGGGATCAATTCCATCTTGATCCACACACAGACTTCGTAAGTATTTGACTGTACCCAATAGTCTTCCATTACTGCATTAGAAATGCAGGTAGTCTGACACCAAAACTCAGTGAGTAGCTTGCAAGTCACTATGGTGATCTCAGGTCTGAGGGACACTTATGCCCATACGCTTCGTAAACTGCTCTTGACAGTAGAGTGCTCAGCAGGTGAGTCACTTGTTCAGTGACGATATACTTCTACATCTCACCTATATACTATACCAGTGTCTCCATACTTTTTGGTTAAGAGGACAACCAACCCATATAGCACACAACGATCTTCACTCAATAAACATCATCATTCTTTAATGACGTATCATTTTGTCGCAAATATGTTTAAGAACTATACGATAAATTTTTTTTTATTGATTACTTCATAGTTCTAAAAATTTCATCACAACATAAAAGTTCTACAAGAAAGATATATCTTTGTGATGAATGATACCAAAATAATTTTTATACATTAATTAATAATTCATATACATATTACAGAATGAGTACAATCATCCAAATGATAGACTTTAGGACATATTTTCCAACAGCTTTCACTAGAACTAAAGCCAATCGGAGTAGTATCTTATACCCATCTTCCACTTATGATCATCGAACTCTTTGATTCTGAGAGCTTTAGTAAAGAGATCGGTTATATTCTTTTTTTTTTATCGATCTTCTGAAGCTCGATGTCATCTCGATCCATGATCTCACGTACAAGATAATAGCGGTGCAGAATGTGCTTGGTACGCTGGTGTAACTTTAGTTCTTTCACTTGAGCTATGGTTTCAGTGCTATCATAATACAGCAAAACAGGACCATCAACAGAAGGTGTAACTCTAAGCTCGATGATGAACTTCTGCAATCACACCACCTCCTTTTCAGCATTGGATGCATCAATGTATTTTACTTCGCATACAGAATTGGCCACAATATGTTGCTTGAAACTCTTTCAGCAAATTACTCCTCTATTTAAGGTAAATACATAGCTCGATATGTTTTTGCTGTCATCATAGTCTGACTAAAAATTGAAATCAGTATATCCCATAAGTTTCAAGTCAGTGACCCTATAGATAAGCCATTGATCTTTAGTATTTCTTAAATACTTAAAGATTATCTTCACAATCTTTCAATAATTTTTATCTGGATCAGACTAATATCTACTCACTACCTCTAGTGAATATACTACATCCGATCTCGTATATAGTCATGGCATACATGATAGATTTCACTGTCAAAAGCACGTGGGATCCTACTCATATGCTGTCTCTCCTGAGGGGTTGTTAGACAATCCTTTTTGGAGAGAGTAATTTCATATCCTATCGGCAAATAGTTTTTCTTGAAATTCTTCATGTTGAACCGTTTCAACATGATATCGATGTACATGGATTGGGACAATCCAAGTAATCTTCTAGATCTATCTCTATAGATCTTCATTCTTAGGATGTAGGATGCTTCTCTCAAATCTTTTATGGAGAACTATGATGAGAGCCACAGCTTTATACTTTGTAAAGTCAAAATATCATTTTCTTTTAATAGTATGTCATATACATACAGTACAAGAAAGATGATTACAGAATCGTTAGCCCACTTGTAGATGCAAGACTCTTTTTTGTTCCTAACGAAGCCATACATTTCGATTACTTTATCAAAATACATATTTCAACTCCTAGATGCCTATTTCAGTCCATAGATAGACCTATTTAGTTTGCACACTTTAGATTCGTCTGTGGATGTGAACCCTTCAGTTGTATCACATACATATCTTCTTCCAGCTCCTTATTTAGAAAAGCGATTTTGATATCTATTTATCAGATCTCATAATCTAAGGGGATGTTTGGTTAGCAACCAGAATCAAAATGAAAATAAAAATTGGAATGACTTAGAATCAAAATCGGAATGGCCAAATCCTCCGAAGTGGTTGGTTCATGATCGGAATCGAAATCGAAATCAAAATTGAAATGAAAATTTGAATTCATAGAGAAGAGTAGGAATTGAGTTCTATATAGATTGAATCATTTCCAATCCATTCTGGAATCAAAATCAGAATGGGAGTCCTCCCAACCAAATAGTTGGAATGGGAGTTACCCATTTTGACTCCGATTCTAGACCCCCACTCCCGCTAATCAAATACCCCTAAATGTACTGCTATCGCAAGCATAATCTGAATGGACTTAAGCATTACCATAGATGAGAATATCTCGTCATAGTCAATACTATAATACTGACGGTAACCCTTGGCAACCAGACGAACTTTATAGGTCTCCACCTTTCCATCTGCTCTTTTTTCTCTTTTGAAAATTCACTTGCACCCTATGGGTTTTATCCCTTCGGATGGATTAACTAGTGTCCATACATCATTGATCTTCATGGACTCCATCTCGAATTTCATGACCTCAAGCCATTTCTAGAAGTCATGCCTTTGCATGGCTTCTATATAGGTGATCGGATCCTCATCGTTCTTATCGAGTAAGATAGGATCACCATCTAGGATCAAAAAATTATAGTATCTATCCGGTTGATGCGGTACTCTACCGAATCTTCTTAATGGTGCCTCTACAGGCTCTGAATTTGATTCTCTAATCAAATCCAATATTGTGCGTGCCAGTTCTTCTACCTCATGAACTTCACCAATTAAATTCAATTTTACCGACATTAGTTTCTTCTCCAAGGAACTCTTTTTTCAAAAAGACTGTCATATTGCTGACGAACAACTTTTATTCTTCAGCAAGGTAAAAGTAGTACCCTTTAGTTTTCTTTGGATACCCTATGAACAAATATTTATCAGACTTTGATCCAAGTTTATCTATCTTTAAACGTTTGACATAAGCTGAACTTTTCCAAATCCGAAGGTGTAAGAGTATCGATCGATACCCTGTCCATATCCCATATGGAGTTTTATTGACAAACTTGTCCGAAACCTTATTCAGAATATAGCGGACAGTTTCAAGAACGTATATCCAAAAGAAGATTGACAGATTTGCAAACTCTATCATGGATCGAATCATGTCTAATAAGATTCGATTCCACCTTTCAGACATTCCATTATGTTGTGGTGTTCTAGGAGGGATCCACTGAGAGAAAATCTCATTCACCTCTAGATATGTCAGAAAATCATTGGTGAGGTATTCACCTCTTCGATTTGACTGAAGAGTTTTAATACTCTTTTCAGTCTATTTTTTTACTTCATTATAAAATTATTTAAATATTTTAAATAATTTAAATTTATGCTTCATAAGATAAACGTACCCATACCTCGATAGATCGTCTGTAAATATAATGAAGTAATAGTATCCTCCTCTGACAGCTATATTCATAGGTCCACATACATCACTATATATTAGATCTAAAATATTGCTGGCTTGTTCATTTTTTTCTTTAAAAAGTGACTTAGTCATCTTACCAAGTAGACAAGATTCACAAGTTGGTAATGATTTATAATCATTAATTTCAAGGACACCCTCCTTGATTAACTTGTTTATCCTATTTTTGTTCACATGATCTAGCCTATAATGTCAAAGAAAAGAAATCACTGACATTATCTATCTTAGGATGTTTGTTCGATGTGTACATTATACCAACGGGCTATGATAATATATATATATGTCATTTTTAATTACTTATATATAATTATAGTATTATTCACAATAATATCACAAAAATCATCCTTTATTAAAAATTTCAAACTAAGTTTGGCCAAAAGGCCTACAGAGATGATGTTCATAAAAAAGAAAGAATAATAATGACACTCATCTAACATGACACGATCAGATTCGAAAATAAGCCGCATAATTTCTAATGCTAGAACTGGAACAAAACTTTCATCTCAATGTTCAGAATCGCTCTTCTCTAAATTTTCTACTGACCTGTATTCCCTACAATGAATTACAAATATTAATCAGACTTCTGGTATTCAATATCCAGATAGTAGTATCACAAACAGAGAAATTATAAAGAGCTATCATATAAGTACCTTGTGAAGCAACCGATTGCTTGATTCTCTTGTTTTTAGGCCTGTTTGGGTCAAAGGAAGCTATATAAGCAAGATAATTTCTTTTTAATGATCCAGCTTCTTGCAAAAGAAGTATTTTGTTTAGCTCTTATCGACTTTCGACTTTTTACTCTACTTTAGTTTGAGATCGATGGCATAATTTTTCTATACCTTTTTTTTCTTTCCTCTCTTAGAGGATCGACGATTTGTAAACGAACCTCCTACTACAGCACTGGCTCCTTCTGGAGCTGATGGTCCTTCTCGAATGTCTGCAGCAATTCTAGCAAACCATAGTAGTTCTAGCAGGTTGGTCATTTTATAATGACTCAAGAAGTATAAATAGGATTTCAATAACGAATTAAGGATAGCATTCTTACCTAACTGTTTATGTAACGAAAAGTCAACTTTGCTTAAGCATTCAATCTACTCGATCATGTACAATACATGATCAGTGACTGATGTCCCCTCTCGTATATGGGCATTGAATATTGTGCAGGATCTTTTATATCTCTCAGCATCTTTTGGGATGCCAAAGGACTCGTTCAATATTTGAATCATATCCTCTGACTGTGCATCCTCAAACTTACAGCTAAGTTTGTCGTTCATGACTGCCCTCATGATGCAACACACCATCGTACGATCACTGAGCCACTTCAAGTAAATATCTCTCATAGTACGAGGTGCATTAGTAGCAGATTCCTCAGGTGGTGGATCCGTAAGCACATACAGGATCCTCTCGTACTCCAGAACGATCTTCAACTTTTGATACCAGCTATCAAAGTTGGATCCGGTAAGCTTATCGCTGTCCAACAGTGAAGGAGCGATAGTGTGTTGGCCATAGCTGAAAAAAAAAATATAAACCTATTAGTATATGAATTATTTTTAATTATAAAGACATAGATTTTAGTCTAAAGGTTCTCCACTATTTTGTACGAATCGATAGCCTCTACCTCCAATTCAAAAAATTATATTAATTTCTTAACAGGTACTAGAATCCACACAGACTGCATTCGAATCTGAGTGTGGCTCGGCCAACCCTAGTATATCCATATATGTTCATAACCAATTATTTCTTTAAATAACTTCTAGCAATTAAGTTTTGCCCCAGGTCTCTCTTCAACAGGCGTGTGGTGCCTCCACTGAAAATCCTAATTAGGTCCAACCATTAATATGACTACACCAATGCATCCAAACAAATGAATGTCCAAGTCCGAATATGGCTCGACCAACCTGAGCATTGATCTGAAGGGCACAACAAGATGGTCATATGATGAATGATAATTCTAATATACAATAGACTCCAGACGTGTGGTGCCCACAATACCTATTTAGAATATTGGATTTATTATCACGCACCTTAATGGAAGGCTATGAATTAGTTATCCCCATAACTGTATCATTTTAAGGACCTAATAATTTAGAGAATTTGATTTTATTGATTTGAGAATAAGAGAAAAAATTGACCTGTAAGTCGTAAATTCTTCCACTGACTTCATCAAGTCATGTAGAAGATTAGACACAAGCTGGTCTAAAGACATCTGAATCAATCATACTGATTAACTTTAATGGCATGGATCAGCTCGAATCGATTAGTGATGTAATCAAAATATAATCTACTATGTTGGCCAGATAAGTGAGATCAGTGGGAGGGATATGCTATTAACTCACCATTTTAGATGCATCTAGGTAAGTAGCTCCCAATTAATAACCACTTGATCAAAATTGTCAAACTTATTTTAAACACCAACTGGTTAATTAGTTTCGATTTGATCCTCCAGAAGATTCTGGCTCAACCACTAAGCTATGATCATGGTTTATTTAGTAAAGCCAAAAATATAAACTTGATCAAGCTTCAACTATTGAGATTGATCTAGAAAAATTCTGACCTAATCTAATTCAACTCTTAATTAGATTTAATCAATTTCTCTATTCAGTCCATATTTATTTTTAATCCTAGTTCTAACCCATTAGAAGAATCTAATTCATGCTAACCCATTGCCCATCGATTTATGTATTGTCTTAGTAATCTTTAATTCTCAAATCTAGATCATTTAGACTTAATTCTAAATTAAGTGTGTAAAATATATGTTTCAGTTTGTAGAACTATTCTACTAGGATTTCAAGTGAAGCATACTATATATTTTATATCATGAAAATAAATTTTCATACATATGTTTAACAATTAAATATGCATAAGTATGATCTAAACTTCATACATACATCATATATATCATGAATACATTTAAATCACTACTAATTGCATTTAATGTAACATGCTTTTTAGATTTTAAAATAATTTTTATATCTGAATCTATCTTATCATAAATCACTTTAGATCTAATATAAATTTATTTATGATCAAAAATAATTTATAAAAATCTATTTGCTCTTCTTCTTCATGAAACTGGATTACAATAACACCCCTACACGTTATAAGAGAATCCATCGAATAGGCAAGAGAGGAGATTAATCTCTTCTATCTCTTATGATCGGATGGTCTGATGATCTCATCAATCCTAATACTGGGCTACTAAGATTTAAAATCTTATTTCAAATAAGATTACATCAATATACAATTTGATAAAATATTTTATGTCATGAATATGACTTTGATCTCATCAACCATGTTCTTGATCTAATTTAATCAGATTTGATGCATCATATATATCATATCAGATCTAAAATATATCTTATACTGATTATAAAATATTAAATTTAGATATGAAATCTTATAAAAAATTAATTAGATGCACATATGAATATATAAAGATTAATTTTTTGGTTAAATCTATTTTGACGTTTTGCAGAATTTTGTTAGAAATCATATCTAAAAATCTATCAAAACAGATTCAATTCAAATTTGAAATAAGTCTAACTTTATAACCAAAATAACAATATTAAAATTTTATTAAAATTATTTTAAAATAAATTTTAAAATATGTTATTATTTCAATAAAATTCAGCAATAAGAAAAATTCTGTTATAACAAACCTTAACCAACTATTGATTAGATTCTTGTAATCTAATCAAAATCAAATCATAAATTTTATTTAAATAGATCTAAATCAAATTTAATATCTAACATAAAATTTTAATTATATATAATATATAAATAAATTAAAAAAAATTAATTATGCATCAATGTATCAAAGTCTGGCTCTGATACCAATTGTTTTGCAAGAAAACCTATTTCTATTAGAGAATGTAGTGGATAGCTAGGATGCATCTAAAAATTTTCTATAACAACTTAATAAAGATTAAATCTTTATTTGATTTGCAAAAAAAATTAAATTAAATCTCAAAGATTCTGAATCTAAAGGCTCACATAGGTCTGAATCCATAAACCCTCTACTTCGCACGTACGTCAAACTTTACAAAAAAGCAAGATGAAGCCTCGAATTGAAGCACCTTCGCAAAACAACAAGGGGAGAAGAGAGAGCCTCTGGTGTGATATCTCACACCAACAAGAGAGGATGCCCAAGATGCTCCACGCTTAGGAGAAGAGGGACGCCCAAAAGGAAACACACCTAGGGGACGCCCACACCTCTTCACGCCTTTTCTTTCTCTTTCTCACTTTAGCGCACAATCAAATTATTATACCATGATAGTTGAAGGTCCTTCCTATTTATAGATGATTTTTTATGACCCATAAGATTAGGATTTCTAATTCAAATAGATTTAAATTAATCCATAACTTATCAAAAGAGTCCTAAGGAAGAAAGGATTGACGCCTAACTAGATGTCCTCATGCACCCACGCCTACACCCAAGGGTGGGGCGGCAACAACTAGCACCCCATCACCCTTTGGTTGGCCATGAGAAGAGAGAGTCCTAGTAAAAGTAGACTCTAATGATCTAATCCAAATATAGATCAACTCGAATCCAATTCGAACCTGATTCGAACCAATTTTGAATAGGCTGTCAATCTCAAATTATTTAGAATTTAGGACCAAGTCTAACTTGAATTTATGAATCTAATTAAATCTAATTACATCAAATTTAATCTAAAATTACTTAGCACTTAAATTCAATCTCTCATAGACTCTTTGGATCAAAGATCAAATCTTGTTTATCTCCGAAATTGAATCTGAACCATATGTCTAGTGCTAGTTAGACATAGTCAACTGTTTAATCTCGTATGACCCATAACTTAATTCTCAATCTAGTCAATAGATTTGTTCAATCAAATTACATACTTTCAAATTGAACATATAGACTTTGGTTAATTTTTTTCTATGTCGCTTGATTTTGTACGTGACTCTATAGGTTCAAACACTAAGCCGGTAGCACAGGAATCATTTTCTATACTAATCGAAATTATCATCCAACAATAATTTTCGACGTCCGGATAAATCAAATTATCATAAGACAATATTCAAAAATCTATGCATATGGTTGCCACATAATTCATTCTTTTGATCCTGAATGCTCTAAGATGGTCTAGGGTTAAACTGTCAACCCTGAAAGATCATCCATATTGTATTCTAACCTTTTAAATCTATTATATGGATTATCCTGACTAAGATTTTATTAAATTAAAATATAGTGATGCATCAGCTCCTATAATTCAGAGAGGTCAATTTTATCTTGATCCACACGTAGACTTCGTAAGTACTTGACTGTACCCAATAGCCTTCCGTCACTGTATTAAAAATGCAGGTAGTCTAGTACCAAAGCATAATGAGTTGGTTGCAAATCACTATAGTGATCTCAGGTCTGAGGAACACTTATGCCCATACGCTTCGTAAACTACTCTTGACAGCAGAGCACTCAGCAGATGAGTTACTTATTCCATGACGATGTACTCCTATATCTCATTTGTATGCCATACCAATGTCTCTACACTCTTTGGTTAAGAGGATAACCAATCCATATGGCACACAATGATCTTCATTTGATAAACATCATCATCCTTTAATGACGTATCATTTGGCCATGAATATATTTAAGAACTATATGATAAATTCTCCTTTATCGATTACTTCATAATTCTAAGGACTTCATCACAACACAAGAGTTCTATAAGAAAGATGTATATTTGTGATGAATGATGCTAAAATAAATTTTATTCATTAATTAATAATTCATATACATATTACAAAATGAGCACAATCGTCCAAATGATTGACTTTAGGATATATTTTCCAACACTAACCTATAAGGACCCCCAATGCTCGCCAATCCAACCTATGTGGATAGAAACCTCGTCAGTTTAGAAAATGGGGGCTAACCTATAAGGACATTCGAAGGTCATACTCGCTCTTCAGTGAGTCAATGCTCGTGAAGACCTTAGTTATATGGAAAAGAGGGGCTAACCTATAAGGACCCCCAATGCTCGTCGATCCAACCTACATGGGCAAAAACCTCGTCAGTTTGAAAAGTGGAGGCTAACCTGCAAGGATTCTTGAAGATCGTGCTCGCTTTTCAGCAAAGTCAATGTCTATAAAGATGACATTTGATAAATTTAGTCAATTGAATATAATAAATAGTTTTTGATCGGCTTAGTCAATTGAAAATCAAAGATGACCTTTGATCGGCTTAGTTAATTGAAGATAAAGGATGGCCTTTGATCGGTTTAGTCAATCGAAGACAAAGGATGGCCTTTGATCAGCTTAGTCAATCGAAGATAAAAGACGGTCTTTGATCGGCTTAGTCAATTGAAGACAAAAGACGGTCTTTGATCAGCTTAGTCAATTAAAGATCAAAGACGGTCTTTGATCGGTTTAGTCAATTAAAGATAAAAAATAATCTTTGATTGGCTTAGTCGATTGAAGAAATCTTTGATTGGCTTTAAAGAAGACGTTCTTTGATCGATCTAATGGAAGAATAATCATCAATTGAAAGCAATATATGCGCATGACAAATGAGAAAGAGTAAACTAGATTTTCATTAAAATATTTACAAAGAGCGGTGCTTCAAACGAAAGATAACCTTTGAGGACCCTCAGCCCGTCAACTCCGACAATAAATGAAGGGTAACACCTAAGGACCCTCAACTCGTTAACTTTAGCAACAAACGAGGAGTAACCTATAAAACTCTTGAAGGCCCCTCACTCTTCAACGAATGGAGCCAATGAAAACCTCGATAATTAAAAAGTTACCAACATTGAGATATATAACCCCTCACCTCATTGATAGCTATAGACATAGCACATCTTCGGCAAAACTGAAGTACTCTCTTCATCCGATCCAATTCTGACTCGGACTCGAGAGTAGGAGGACTTATGTTGGGGGTAATTTCATTCTGATCGAAGACGTGAAGCCTATAAGGAAGGATTGACCCTCATGGATCCTCAAATCTCGTGCCTTTTTCAAAAATTTAGACGATCTTGATATGACAGCTCGTCACAAAGCAAATAAGGACCATATCTCTTCAGATAAAGCAGGGTCAACCACTTGATTCTCTTCCGAAGTCAGTATTTCTGATGAGAAAAGAGATAACAAATATACCTCCCTCAATAAAAAAAAAAGATAACAAAAATATCCCATCCAACAAGGCAAGACCAACCGCCTGATCCTATTTCTTCTTACGGCTCTTCAGCTTCCGCATATAAATAAAAGCCTATAGGAGACTCCTAAGGTATAAAATATTCTCTCTCCATTTCTTTCTTTCTGTTGTCGGAGTTCCGACTTGAGCATCGGAGGATTTCCGTCAGATCCATCTCCGATCGAAGATTTTTCTTGCAGATCCTGCAGTCATC
Organism: Elaeis guineensis; assembly: GCF_000442705.2. Taxonomy (NCBI): domain Eukaryota; kingdom Viridiplantae; phylum Streptophyta; class Magnoliopsida; order Arecales; family Arecaceae; genus Elaeis; species Elaeis guineensis. The sequence continues at coordinate 111,545,453 of NC_026003.2, forward strand.
GCCGACCTGCCATCGTCATCCAACTCCAACTGATCTAATCTCGATATGAAATTCTGCATCAACAGTAGGCATTAAATATGTATTAAAAAATGATAGCTATGTGGATTAAGCACATAAAATAGTATGCTCCATATCAAATTTTTTACACCGTCTACAATGCACAAAAAATTTTGCTTATATCCATATATCCTTTCTATTAGACTCTCTCCGTATCTGAGTCTTTGGTTCGCTCCGTTTGTAGAAGACATGTAAATGCTAGTTTTTGCTAATTTATTCATACCATGTTTTGGGGTATTTAGATTTTTAATAAATAAAATTAAAAATAAATTTAACTCCCATGCCTGATATCCCCATTTTCACCCATCTTGGAGATTATTATCTCACGAGGATAAACGTGTATCTTCTTTAGCTATTCTCGGACTCTAAAGACTCGATTAGAGAGGAGAAGTGCAGTATGTTTAATCCATCACCCTATGGGATGCATCCATGATTCCTTTCCATGTTAACACCAATAAAAAATGATTTTAATGGATCCTAGTTTGAGCGTTGGTGGTCACGGATTGCGAATATCTGTGCTTCAAAATAATATTTTATAATACTCAGGGAGCAAGTGGCAGTGATCACCGACAAAAGGAAGTGGTCGTTCAACAGTCCTGGCATTCTCAACAGGTCCAGCGTTCTCCCATGCGAGCGTCCGAAAAGCCAATTCCCCGGGTCATGATGTTTATTCGCAATTAAATAATTAATTATTATTATTTATATATAAATTTAAAAAAAATATATATATATGAGAAAATTTCAATCCACATAAGCCATATTTTTTTTGACTCATAATCAATATAAGGCTAGATACTGTCCTCCAATAACATTAGTCCTCCCAATTAAAAAAAAGTATATTTGCGTGGACAGAAACCAATATTATGATCAAGAGGTCGGATGATTAGGTTAACTCCACTCCTATATACAAGAGGTATTGTTCGCTTTAGTTTCATATTTGGATTTTAGTAGATCTTGATCATTTAGAACTTCACAGTTTTGCTCTTTAAAAGACACATCATGTGGAAGAAAATATTTCAATCCATATAAACTATACTTTCTTTTGATTTATAACCAATATGAGACTAGATACCATCCCCCATAATAATATATATATATATATATATATATATATGCACGCGCACATATGTTTGGTATTTATTTGTTTTGAATAGCAATATTGTTGTGGTCTATTTAGTTGGGATTAATCTAGTATAGGAAAATAAATCACGTATTAGGTTATTATATTTGATGTGAAAATAAAAAAAAATAATAAAAAAAATTGATAGATCTTATATTTATTTTTTTTTAAAAAAATATAAAATTAATATTATAAAAAATTAATATTTGATAAATTATGAACGGTGATAATCTATATTTGGCAAACATACTTCAATATAATTATTAAATTTATTTTTATATTTTTTTAAATTTATTCAATTAAAAAATTTTATAAAAATGATTAAGATATGGATGGCATTATGTGAAAAAATATGTAATTATAGTCATTATATAAAAATTAATTAAAATTAATAATATTATTTGAATATTAAAAAAATATTTTATATTAACAAATTTATTTATAAATTTAATCATATTTTTTCATAAAATTAAATTTTTTTTATCATTATCATTTATTTAAATAATTTTTTCATCAATCAATAATTTTTTTTTTTGGATAAATAATTTTTCAGAAATAGCCGGACATCCCCAACTAACCGGCCATTAGAAACAAAACGATATTATTGTTGTTTTCTACCAAAACAAAACGATGTTATTGTTGTCCAAACTTGAGGTGACAATATCAAAACTATCCGCCCATTTGTCCGAACTCTGCGACACGTGTCTACTTAAAAAAACACCATGGTCACCAATACGGCTCACCTCCCCGGATATCCAGATGTTCCAATTGCCGTAGTCTAACATAATCCTTGCCGTCGCTATCTCCGCCCTTGCCTGCTCAAATCCCCACCATCCATTTCCATTGCCAATAAGCAACCCCTCCCAAAAAAAAAAGAGAGCGTGGCAATATCATCTAGACTGATAATTACCAGGCATCAGCCTCGCTCCCGAGTGCGGTGGTGCCGCTATCCGCATCTCCTTCCTCGATACTCCCCGCCCTCGACTCGCCCCTCCCAGATCCCTATTTCCGCCGGTATCTCACCATGGGGGTCATGACCAACGGCGCGACTGGGGAGGCATCCGGCCTGAAGTTCCTGATCTACGGCCGGACGGGGTGGATCGGCGGCGTGCTGGGCCGGCTCTGCGAGGCGCAGGGCATCCCGTACGCCTACGGCGCCGGCCGGCTCGAGAACCGGTCCCAGCTGGAGGCAGACATCGCGGCGGCAGGCCCGACCCACGTCTTCAACGCGGCCGGTGTGACCGGCCGGCCCAACGTGGACTGGTGCGAGACCCACCAGGTGGAGACCATTCGGGCCAACGTGGTTGGGACGCTGACGCTGGCCGATGTGTGCCGCGAGCGGGGGCTGGTGCTCATCAACTACGCCACCGGATGCATCTTCGAGTACGATGACGCCCACCCGCTGGGATCCGGGGTCGGGTTCAAGGAGGAGGACATTCCCAACTTCACTGGATCCTTCTACTCTAAGACCAAGGCCATGGTATACGATCCATCTTTTCTCTTTCCATCTTACAGTTTTATTGTGTTTCTGCTTTCTTGATTCAAAAAATTTGTTTATCGACCTCCGTATCGGAAATCATTTCGGTTGTTGGGTTGGTTTTCATCTATCTATTTGATGAGATATGGATTCTTTATCTAGCGGAATATTAAGTAGTAATGTTGTCAGATCTTGATGATGTCAGATTTTTGGTGGTTAAAAGAATGGTTTTTGGACTATGGAATTTGAGGATCTTTGATCGGAAGTCCATGGGATTGAACAAGTTGTACGAAGGACAAAAATGTGAGGGCAGGACAGCTAGACAAAGGGACGTTGGACATGCGGACAGCTTGAGGGGGTAGGTGGGATTAGCTGTAAGATTGGGGCCCATGAGGACTTCCTTTCATTTGCCCGTGTAGGAGTATATGGTGTTTAGAAATATAAGCAATATGCTCTATAAAATTAAAAACTTCTGCATGTATTTTATTATAGGTAGTATAAGTTTGATCAGGACATGAGACACAATGAGATACATCTGTTCACTTATTTGTCTTTGATTAGAATATTTGGCTTTTAACCATGGAGAACAATCCTCAGGAGAGTGGATGTTGATTTTCAGATATGAACTGCTGAAAAATTATAAAAGAATTAATAGGAACTGTTGAAAATTTTGACAAGGCAGTTAGTCTATTGCTGTTTGTTAACTTTGTCATATGGATGTTCTCTTGTAAGTTATATACTACAACAGAGTTTTGTTTTTCTTTTCCTTGAATGAAATTGTAGAATTGACCAATTTCTGCTAGAGCATCATATTTGAAGCTGCTTTTGTTGCCTGTCTGACTGACTTTGCTGTTGCTATGAGATTTTTTACCATGAAAGATCTTATGCATCTGCTAGATGCATGCATTCAACCAGTTTTCTAGAAGATTATACTACATGCTAGGAACACATCTCTGCTTCATCCACCATCTCTGATTAGGTGAAAAATTCTGTCATATGTATCTTGATGAAATTTTTTCAAAATTCAGTCTGGTGCTACTTCGCTCTTTATTGTGATTTGGCCATCCTTTAATTAGTTTTCTAGAAAGTCAATTTTTTGTGCCCTTCAGTGCAGCTAACTTTCAGACTTGTCCATGCTCTTCTTAACTAGGTATTTAATGCCACTCTTTAGTAATAGCACAATTAGGTGGTTGCCCAAATACAAACTGCATGTTAATCTGTGAGAAATGAAAATATCAATATGTTAACTGAATGGTCATATCAAGGCTGACTGGAGAAATAACTTGCTAATGCCCTCATGGTCACTTTTTCCACTTGGCATTGCTTTTCCATGCATCATTGGTGATGTAATAATAACTATTTAATTCCAAATGTTAATTGGCAATTTAGATTAGACATATTCAAGAGATCTTTGGATCTCTATAATCTAATCTATAGACAGAGAACTCATGAAGGCAACGAAGACTCTACTTTCCTGATTGTCATTCCAGGAGTTCAATGGCAACTTTGACTCATTACCCACCGAAATTTCATTCTTTACTTAATCTAAAATATATATATAATAGAATGGAACAAAAAGCTATAATTTGAGAGACTCTAATACTCTATTTTGTATGAGATATTTAATTTTTTTTATTTAGAAAGGTGGCGCCATTATCTAAATGATGTAGGGTCTTAGAGTGTATGAACTACAAAATGAAGGAAGAACTGTATCCTCTGTTGTTATTACAGATGCATAATTGCATAAAGGGAAATATTAAGATTTGAAAACATGGAAGAAAATCATGTGTTCATCGCTCTTTCATGGGCTTCATGTGCTAACAGGATAAGATTTCTCATAATTATGTAGCCTGGTTTCATAAGCTTAAAAAATTCCTTAGCCATAATAGTAAGAAGAATTTTTGGACTTAATTATTTCTCAAGACAATAAATGCTTGGCCTTTTGACAATTCTTGGGGCTTGAAATGAGGTGTGTGGGCAATCACTCTTGAGGCCTGAGAATTTGTGAACTAAAATTCTTTTGTAAACTCAGAGTGTCAGCACCACGCCATTGATAGGTTTTGAAGATAAAGAATGCCTCTCTATAGAAGTCAAAGGATGTTAAGAACTGGGTGAACAGGTTAACAAGCCTCTGTTAAGGAGAGATATTAAGATTATAGTGAACAGGAAGTAGGGGAACAATATTAAATTTAAGAATGTAAAGTTAAAATACGATGTGATGATTCTTGGTTGGAATATGAAGGGCATGGACTGGGGAGACATGAATCTTGTGAAGTAAGTTTAGAATTTATGCTTCTAGATAAACTTTATTGAAAGATTGTCGTTTTTGTCAATATTAAGCCAGCGATGACTGAAATTTTAAGTTGGTGTATTAGGATAGGTAAAATGTATTCCAGTTTGCATCTGAAAGATGTTTGCAGAGTTTTTCTGGAGGGGATGACCGATCTCCTTTGTTGAAATAAATCCACAGTATTCTTGCAGTGCAAGAATGCACCATGTACGCTATGTTTTATTTTTCTTGCTTAAAAGTCCCACCATCATAGGTGCTTAAATTAAAAATGACTGCAAATAGGATTGTTGAGCCTCAAATTCTCTGATGCTTATCAGCTGAACATCTTATATGTGGTGACCATTTCGCTTGGTTTTCAGAGGTAAATTAAATGGCTACTGCTTTTTGTTATTCAAAGAGCTCTTATGAGACTTGAAACTGGTGTAATGCATGAGATTTTGTCTATTGAAATGAAATTAATTAGGGATGCAAGTGAGCTGAGTGAAACTTTGGGCTGTTCAACTTTGTCTTGGTTAAATCAAAGAGGTGTTCAGCCCCTACTTGAGCTAAAGCAAGCTCAACTATATGCATTCAGGCAGGGCTGTTGAGCTGGTTAAACAAGTCAATTCTCCAGCCAAGCTCAAATCAACTATATGTGTAACATCATCTGGTCTTTGAAGCATATGAGAATTAATGGGCCACATGGACAGCCAAGTCTGACCTGTTCATGAACTTGACAGTTAATATGCAGGGCCATAATTTAATATGCAGGGCCATAATTACTTATCCTGTTGGCTGGAATGGATGGCAAATGGCAAACAAAATACAAAGATGCCAAAGGGATCTATATTTTGTCTGAAAAGTAGAATGAAACATGATGTGATACTAGCAAGCGGTTGAAAGATATTTTGCATGTTTTGAAATAGAGTCTTATGGCAGCTTAGGAAGATGCAAAGAAGTAACGATATAAAAGATGATTTCAGTGAAGAGAACAACATAAGAACTATGGAAAGTTATCTGGACTTCGACAATTCTTTATATGGGTTTTTCCCCTTTAATCTTCAAGTTAAAAATAGGTTGGATTTGGGAGAATTTCATGGTAATGCAGGTTTTATTATTTGGAAACACAAAAAGGGTCATAAAGTGATGCAAATCGTTCTGCACCAAACAAATGCTAGATGGAGGTTAAGAGGAATTTAAAAGGCTCGAATACTGAAAAATTATTAATAAATCATCTAATCTCGGATGTTATATTTATGGAATATAGATAGAAATTCTCAGGGGTTATTCAGATAAACCTGTTTTATGTTTGATAAATTCTGGAGGAAGACTAATAAGATGGAATATATTTCAGAACTTTGAAATAACTGTTAGACTTTTTATGGCAGAAAGTGAAGCAAATATAAATAACAACCATGAAGATCTGTGATAATAAGGGTTGAGCAGCATCTTTGCTTTGACACTGTGTTGGCATCATTTTGTACTGGTTCATATACTTATGATAAGGAGGGAGGGAGGATGGGAAAGGTAGAAAGAGGAGGAAAGAAATATAAGATCAAGAGCCCTTTTCTGAGCTGTAGAACATATATGCAATGGACTTAAAGGATTATTTGTGGCTCAAGGATCCAAATAATAAAACCATTCACCAATTAACTAATGGATGAACCAGTTTGAGAGGTCTAATCTTTTTCTGAATATGTTAAAGTTTTTAAAGCGAAATGACTCAACGCTTGGTAGCTATGGGTTCACATCCTGACTTCTTCACTTGTTTCTGATTGTTCTGCCTCTCTTGTAATTATAATCCAACCTACATTGTCTTAAATTTCTGTTGTACCATGATTGATGGGCCATTTGGTTACTTATTTCGTGTGCTTCCTGAAGCATATCTCAGATTCTCTGCTATGACAAGTGACTTCTAAACCGTACATGTATATGTTTCTGTTTTTTTTCCTTCTCCTTGTACTTTGGTGTTTGGTATTATTGGATGAAAAATGAACTACTTACATCCTAACCTAGTTCTATATCCGTGAATCATACTTTAGTTTATTGAGTGGCACATGACCAAAGTGGTAGGATCATTTAATTCATTCTTTGTTACTATTTGGCGCCAAAAAACAATTAAAGGCTTACAATAAGCTAGAGATAAAGAGAGAAGGGAGGTCAATAAAAAAATTTAGGATAAATTGCAGAAACACTCCCTCAAATTTAGGCCATTTTCACTTATACCCTCTGTATTTTAAAAAATGTCAAACTGGTCCCTAAAGTTTCAAAACATTCCAAAGAGACCCCGACGTTCACTTAACCATTGACGGTGTCCGCTTATTGTTACAATGGACAAAAATACCCCTCTCAATTTTAGAGTTTTTTTTTTCCTTCTTCACGGAAGAGAGGACCCGTGCGTCCTTCTCTTCCTCTTTTGTTTTCTTTACTGAATAGGGAGCTCTTGCTCCCCCTATTCCCGGCAAGGAGGCCCTCCACCTCCCCCCCCCAGTCGTCCACCACCTTGGCCGGAGGAGTAGGCCCTGGCGACGCCAACCGGCAGGGTCCGATGACTGGCGGCAGCCAAAACGGCAACGAGAAAATCCAAAACAAAAGGAAAAAAATAGGAAAAATTTTAACAGTTATTTTTCAAAGATTTTTCAGCAATTAATCGACAGAATTTTTGGCTTAGAATCCCATAGAAGATCGAAGGAGTGAGGAGATTACCTGGCTTTTGACGGGCTTTAATCGGGTTTTCCGGCGGCCAAAGCAAGCTTATTCCACCAGAAATCAGAACGAAAAGAGAGAAAAAAAAAATCAAAGATTGATCGGTGGTTTTCAGTGAGAAGGAACCAGAGATTGAGGCCTTTAAATAGACTTGCACAAGCAACCTTCAAGATCTAACCTACAATTTCCTGATTCCTTTGGGACATTTCACGGTTCACAGCTTCATAGTACTGCAGTTGATCTCTGAGACGAGAAATTTCATAATTTTTTGAATGAATGACTTCCTCAGCAGCAGCTTCTGCTTCAGCCTGTACCAAACCTCTTTCTATAGCTTCAGTTCAGAAACAAATCTTGAAACTGTGATCTCTTGGCAAATTGCTGCAGAATTTATCTCAACTTGAACATCTTCAACATGCTGGATTACTGGAAATGATACTCTTGTACAACTAAATGGCACACTTTGTGATACAACTTGATATCTTTGTATACATTTTGATACACCTTATGGTAGTTTTATATTATGAAATGTGATACCATTTGGTTGCAAGCAGCTTGGTTGAATGTGATACCTTATCTTTCAGTTGATTATGGCACTTTCAATTTTGTTTTAGTTGAATATGATACTTCGAGAAGCTTGGTTGGTTTGCACAATGTTTAGAATTTAAGTATCAGCCCAATCTGCTGATACTTAAGTATCAACATATGTTTCGGCAGGTTCAATTGGTTTTTGTAATATTTAGAACTTAAGAATCGATAGGTTGGGCTGACACTTACGTATCAATTTATATTTCAGTATGTTCGATTGGTTTGCATAATGTTTAGAACTTAAGTATTGGCAAGTTGGGCTGATACTTAAGTATCAATTTATATTTCAGCAGGTTCTCTTGGTTTGTATAATATTTAGACTTAAGTATCGGCAGGTTGGGCTGATATTTAAATATCAACTTATATTTCAGTACCAGCTAAGTATCAGTAGGTTGGGCTCAAGTCATTCTATAACCTCATTCCATAAATTGAAAATGTGATTCCATAACCTTACAAGTATCAGCTATAGAGCCCTTAAGTATCAGTTGGAGTATGAGCTGGTTAGTGCTCTTAAATATATCATGCTTAGTAGCTGAAATGTGATTGTATTATGTTGAAAAGATCATAAACATGATATAGTTAGCACCAAATACCATCTATGCTATGTTTCAAGGAGTCCATGTCATAGTCGAAAAGATTGTCTGTTTGAGTTCTGTCAGGCATTAGAAGCAATAAACTATTCAATGGAATCAAATAATAGTGTAGGTGCATCGCTCAATAGGGAAGCTGACCTCTTGACATTATTAAGCTGACTCATTTTGCGTTCTTTGATTCAGTTATTGTGGACTTATGACACTAATGCTAGAGACAATGTTATACATTGTTTCGCGACCTATAGAAACATACCTGCCATGTTATTCCTGGGCTGTAGGATTATTTCTGTGTCAACAAACATGCAAATTAATTTCCATGTTTCTCCAGCATTGTTCTCTGTCAATGAAAAAATAGAAATGAGAGAAGGATAAAACACTTGGCTTAATTTCATAAAGAAAATGACCTTCTTTTCTCTGGTACAAGTGTTTTTAACTTGTAGTTTTCTACGGCAGTGAAGTTCTTGTATCATATTTAAATTTGGCTGTTATTTAAGACCTCTCTGTTTTGAATGCATTCTTCTCTTTATCTTGCAGTATCTTTACTATTGAGGTGATGATGAAACCTCTTTTCGACCTCTCTCTCCTATTTTCCTTTTGCAACAGTGCATGGCAGTTGGGGCAGTCCATTTCTTCATAAACAACTGCTGCAGTCACTTGTTGAGAGGATTGCAGCAAAAGCATGTGAGGGTCCATGTGGATGTTTGTTTAGTCTGGGAGGTCATAGCAGGGCAAGGACATTAATTCATAACCTTCTGCTGATGATTAAACACTTAGATAAATCAGCACCACTAAGAAAAGGTTTCTCTAAGAAAAAGAAGTGGGGAAAATAATTTAAAAAGTTTTTTATATTCTGGATGAATAAGTAGTTGTTTTCAGACATTTTGGTTAATATTGATTTACCGGATGAATTGGTCCCATTGGAAAACAATTTTTTACGAGACTACCTGTTCCAATCAAACAGAGGCTCTTCGACCCTCCCTTTTCTGTCTCCATCCTCATTCTTTGACTTTAAGGAAAGAAAAATTTTGAAGAGGCCGTCGGAGAATATGGGGAAGGTCTTGGCATGGTATACATCTAACCAGTATGTGATCGGGGTGATGGCATACATGAGAAGATCCAACAGATCCAGGAGAGAGAGGTCAGTATCTTGAAGAGGTGGTGGAGGAGATCAATCGGAGAAGAGGGAGGAAAAAGGAGAGGCGGCAGAGGAATGAGTGAAGGTTAATCGGAGGAGGAGGAGGAGATCAATCGGAGAGGAAGGAGGGAGGAGGTGGACATAAGGGTATTTTTATCATTTTATAAAATAATAATATCATGTGATGATCATGTGACAAGATTTTATTAACGGAGATGGACGGAAAGATCTCTTTGGAACGTTTCGAAACTTTAAGGATCAATTTGATACTTTTTAAAGTACAAAGGGTGTAAGTAAAAATGGCCTAAATTTAAGAGGGTGTTTCTGTAATTTATCCAAAAATTTATGTGATTTCAACCCCTTAAGCTGCCTATTGTCCATTTCAGCAAACTATCATTTGATTGTTATTATCAATTAGCATTTTTCACTTCAACAGAAGGCCTCTCAAGCTTTTAGCCAATAAAAAAAGAAAAATATCATTTTTCAAGAGAACAATCGTCTACTTTTGTCTGCATCACTCAAGGCATGGCATTTTTAATCTCTTTATTGTTCTGGTTTCTAGATATGGTTGGGTCTACCCAGGCAACCCTAAGTTCCTCTTGTCCTATGAGGACAGTGGATTTGATTTGTGAGCAATTCATTTCAGATGGTCATGAACTATGTGACATCACAAGCTTTCTGCCTGCCCTACCATGCACCTAGAGATGGCTTGTCTGAAATTGTTTATAATAGACAAAACCTCCTGTTTCTGCAATAGATCTTTCCGATGAGTTATCAGCTTCAGTTTCTCCACTGAAGTCATTCTGGATGGTTCATAACTTCATATCACTTCATCACATGCAAATGTATATTACATAAAATTTTTAATACTGTTATGACTAGTTTCCTGCCAGTGTAAGACTGTGCTTTCTTGATGCTGATTCTGCATATGTCACTGACAGGTTGAAGAGCTGCTAAAGAATTATGAGAATGTTTGTACCCTCCGTGTTAGGATGCCCATCTCATCAGATCTTTCAAATCCACGCAACTTCATCACCAAGATCACCAGGTATGAGAAGGTTGTTGACATCCCCAACTCGATGACTATCTTGGATGAACTTCTTCCCATCTCCATTGAAATGGCAAAGAGAAATCTCACCGGGATCTGGAACTTCACCAATCCTGGTGTGGTTAGCCATAATGAGATCCTGGAGATGTACAGAGACTACATCGATCCAAACTTCACTTGGAAGAATTTTTCTCTAGAGGAGCAGGCAAAGGTGATAGTTGCCCCTCGGAGCAACAATGAACTTGATACCACCCAGTTGAAGAACGAGTTCCCAGAGCTTCTGTCCATTAAGGAGTCCCTGATAAAGTATGTGTTCAAACCAAATCAGAATACTTCTGCAGCCTGAAAATCGAATCTCTGTTTACTCAGCTGATGATAAATGTAGTACTTTCTGGTAAGAATGAATGCAGTTATTTCAATTAGTGATGGCCACGCATTCATCAAGTAATAAAGAGTGATGATTAAATGTTTGTCATTGCCGGATACCCTTTGCCTATCCGGCTCAGTACTCTGAACAGCAAAGAGAAAGTGGAATCTTATCTCATCCGGTTGTTATTGTCTATGACATAGGAGCAGATTAGGCCTTCTTCGCTATGTACTCCCTTGATTTCTGTAGAAAAATGCTTATGCAAGTTTGTGTTTTTCTTTTGGTAGTATTTTTACGGTTATATGTAGTTCATTATTTTTTGTACTTCAGAATGTCAAAATAATAAGTTATTGATTCAAAAACCAAAAAAGTCAAATTAAGGTTGTTTAGATGATCAATTTCTCAAATTAGTGTTCCATGGTTTATCTTTGAATCTTGCATCTGTGCATCAACTTTAGATGATTTCTTTCATTTCCTGTTAGAAAAGGTTGGTCAATGGCACCTGGTATGCCGAATTGTTTATTCAGCTGCATAATGGTCTGTGTTCTGGGAACTCTACCGCCAGAAGTTCGGTCGTGCACTGGAATCATTTACTGCTTTCAGGTTGGAAAATTTCCTCGCTGTCGTTGAGTAGTTCAAATGACCGGAGTCTAGTCTTTGATTGAACTGATCGCATCAATCAACATGTTCATGTTCTTTAGCGGACTGCGTTCCTTTCTTGGATCTCCTATTGCTTAACGAAAAATGTGTGTGAGAAAGAGAGAGCAATTGAAATTTCTTTTTCTACCCAAAAAATAAAATTTTCTGGAAGAAATGATGCAGCTATTCTGGTGTGATAATTTTGATGAATGCATGTGACTGGGGGAAATGCGTTTGCTAAACCATGCCCTGAAGGAACTGGTTTGTTGTCACGACTGCTTTAGATCAAAGGAAATCTCAACCGTGAGAATGTAAGGAGGAATTCATGGTGGACACTTTGGGACGAACACTCTTAGTTTTGAGACCTTCTCCAGGCAAGGTGGGATTCAGAGGAGAGAAAAATGAAGGGAAATGAGAGGAGAAGAGAAGAGTTTCGCGGGGAGAGAAAAAAATAGTCAGACAAAAAGAATTCTTAACAGTGATATTTAAGTGTTAATGCATGATTGGGACTTCGGATAAACACCGATGGCTAGATTTTTCCAGGGATATGACTTCAATAGAATGCCCTACTTACCTGCTGTGAGACATGGTCAAGAATCAGCTGGCTTCCCTTAGCTGGAGAGGTCTTGAGCTCGACTCAATCTACACCCATTGTTATGCAGAAAGGATAACAGGAAAAAAAAGTTAAAAAATATTTTTTTAAGTTTTACTTGTTATCGGACACTGCATGCCATATGATTTGGTAAGACTGAAATCAGATCGGATATAAAAAATATTTATTTTATCTATAGATATTATTCGGATATAAAAATTCATATCAATATTTATTTTAAACAGATACAGATTTAATTCGGATACTGAAAGTATCGGTATAATTACGGATATAACTTAGATAATTAAACTTTATGATTACAAAAACAAGGATATTACTAGATAGGTGCTAAATAAATTAATAACATATTTATATGATTGTATATTTTTCTTAAATATTAATAAATATTATATAAAATTATTTATAGTCACATATAGATTCAGATATTCGGATACGGATCAAATAGTTATCTATTAATATCCATCTTTCTTTGACAGAAATGAATATGAATATAAATATTAGTTGAATTTTCAAATTTCTGTCCATATCTGGATTGATTTGGATACAAAAATGAATCCAGATGGATAATATTTATGCCACTTTCACTCTTAAGGAGTTTAGAGCTAGATTAAGCTGATGATTGACTAATTCATAGCCGTATATTTCACATGATAATGTAAAGCGGATAAGTAGTCTAACCAAAATATTTTCGCTGCTATCATATGATAGCTATGGCAACATAGTAGCTCATCTTAAGTTTACAAAATCATCAAGCATGCGCATAGCTGCAGCAATCTAGTTTTAGATTTTATATACTCTCAATTTATACATAAAATACTTCAATCATTTCCGTTATAAATGCCATTGAATAATTGAAGGACAAATAGAAAAACTATTTGGCTTAGGCCATTGATCTAATAAAATCTTCATTAATTATGAGAAATAAGGCAATACTAACCCTCTCAATTGCTTCGATCACCTTGACGCTGATGGGCATGTCAAATGTGGGAAGAAATAGAGGTAATAGTTTTTTTTTTTTTTAGCCTCATAATCACTTCGATCACTGTGAGATTGATTGGCATGTCACGTGTATGAAGAAATATAAGTGAGGATTTTTTCTAGATTTTTTTTTCATGGTATGTCCATGGAATGATAGATTTAGGCGTAACAGATTTAGATAAATTTTGGATTGTTTGTATGTTTTAATTTTTTTTATATATTTATTTTTGGAAAATAACAAATTTAGACAGAGATCGATATGATTCTTTTTTTTATGGACTCTGGGCACTTTCCTTAGTTTTTTGTGCGGACTCTTAACCAAATACTCTAAAACAATAAGCATCGCCCTCACACCACACACACACACACACACCACACACCAACTAATGCCCATGTAACTCACATTTCCCTAAAAGGAAAATAAACTTTAATATAAAAATAATATGTGAAGAATATTTTCACAGAAAAATTTTTTTAAAAAAAATATGTTTAGAATATTTTCTAAAAAGAAAGTAATTAATAAGAAAATGATATACTAAGAAAAGTCTGATTAATTTGAAATTTATGATATGGTATATTAGATTCTTCTATGATTTTTTAATATTTTTATTAAATTTTGAATTCATGCTTCTTTGAAAGAAAACTAATATTAATATGAAAATTGTTGCTGTTAGACTCAAAATCTGAGGCTGGGGTAGATCGGATGAAGTCGGACTGAAGGTCGGTAGCAGTCCAATCTGAAATGCTTTCAAAAAAACTTGCAAAATAAGTCAAAAAATTGGATGGGATCCTTCGGTTCTTGATCCTCCGATGCTTAAATCAGTCTTGACCTCGAGAACAGTAGATGGAAAAGAGTAGTAGAGCACAAGAAGAGGATGAAACTAGAGAAATTGAACTGAGAAGAAACTAGAGAATTGGACTGAGCAGGAATTAAAGTCCTTTTTCAAGAACTAGAAAAGTTTCTACCAGTATAATTTTACTCTAGTTTTGAAATTAGGATTTAGAACTTACCATTGGAGGATCCCTAGCTTTCTATTTATAGAGGGGCTAGTGAGGCCATTACAGAGTTTGTTGGATCGTTAGAGGAATTTGTTAAATAGTTATAGCGAGCCGTAAGTGAGCTAGATTACTGTACGTATTAGCTGAAAGTGAGATCATACTTAGTTGTATCTGCTAGTTGTGTATGAGATCGTAGCCCGCTGTATATGAGATCATAGCCAACTGTGGCTTAGCTGCAGGGATCATGAATAAACTCCACAAAATGATTGTTGTAGATAATATAGAAGCTAACATCGGCTACAGGCCGATGTGAACCCGACAAGATCGGTTATTAGCTCATTTGAAGTTGATATTACAGTTATAGGTATTATTGATGTACCTTCCTTGAGGTTGGTGAACTCCCGAGCTTGTTACTTGTTAGCAAGTTTATTCATGGCAACTCTGAACTTTGAGATCAGTAATTCGGTGATCTTATGTGATGATGCCATGTAGCATAAGGTTGGTTTAATGCACTAACATTTTACTTTCCACTTTCTATATCTAAAGCGACAGTTATTAGATCGGATATGGTAAGTACCTCGATATAGAAAGTGGAAAGTAACAACTCTGAAAGTGGAAAGTAACAACTCTGATCGGATATGGTCAATTTTCACCATCAGAAATAAATACGTCGTACCTCGATAATATCAAAATTTATTATTTGGTTGAAAACGAAGAGACATGCACTCCTCTCTGGAAATGATACGGCAGATCTTCCTGCTATCATTATCTGAAAAGACAGTTTCGAAAATATCAAATAGATATCTGTCATTTATTAGCACCTGATTAATTAATCAGTCTAAATGCGGATCGGTCCAATGTGGCAAAATCTAATGAAGGCATGCCGAACCGTCATCTGGCAAAGCTGTTAGATTAGTACCAAATGTTACAAATTGGTGATAGGATCAGTTTATCTAAACCATTGATTTATCTATAAAAGACTTTCATTTCAGAACAATTGTTTATGTTCACTATTTTCCTACGAGGTGCTGCCGACTTTTCTTCAAAGGTCTCCTCATGCTCAACGACCGTCGGATTTCATCGAAGGTGGAGAAGAAGGGTTCTTTTTCATCTCTGGGCGAGTCTCATCAAAAGTTTTTTAGGTAGAAAATTTTTTCTTTCTATTTCGATCCTTTCCATTTCAATTGTCTTTTCTTTTTCTATTCTTCAAGTTTCTTTACCTTTAATTTTTATTTAGAAAAACCTCTAGGAAATCATGCCTACTCAGGGTGGTAAGGGAAAGGAGGTTGTAGGTGATCCAAGGATTCAGTCGACCCAACCTTTGTTAGAGTTTAAGATAGAAAGTCCTCCTTAAAAAAATCTCGATGTCGATCCCATAGATAAGAGGAGTTCGGAACATCGTGCAGAATCTTCTGTACGTAGTCTCTTAGACTACTTCGGTCCGAAAATGGAGGAATCCATTCTGATCGAGAAGAACTTGATGACTCTTTGGAAAAACTACAACATCTCTAATAAGTACGAGATGTTGGTGCCTGATTCGGAAGGTTAGATTTCTGAACCCTCAGAAGGTTGCATAATTTTCTATTATGAAGCCCTCCGATCTGAACTTCGATTTTCACTACATCATTTTTTCTATAATATTTTTGATTTTTATAAGATTCATCCTATCCAGATAACCCCAAATGCCATTAGGATGATCGTAGTGTTCATAATAATGTATAACTTTCAACACATAGAGCTTAAGATCTTCCTCTTTAGGTTTTTAGTAGTTCTGAAGAAACATTTGTATGAGAAAGGTTGGTGGTATTTTTCTCATCGAGAAAACTATAAATTCAGACCTGGCCTTCCTCCATTCACGGCTAGAAACGTCATTTCTTTTTTGTCTGAGCTCTTATTCCATGGGATTTTAGACCTTCCTGGGGGTGTCCAGATATCAAGTGAAACTCTCATTATGAAATTCTCCTTGGGGATGAGGAGGCGCACACACCTTTGATTACCACGGCAGTGCTCAAGCTATCAAGGCTTATTAATGATTAGGTATTGTACCATACTGGTATCAGTCTGTACTCTCATCAGGGTAAAATAAATTTATTTCTTCTTTGATTTTTTTTTCTTTTGCATCTTCTTATTTCTCTAAATATACTACTCCTTTGTGCAAAAATGAGGTTTGACCCAAAAAAATTGATAGATGCAAAGAAGAGGAGGGAGGATCTAAAGCAAGCTTCTCTTGCCCCCGTACCAAAGAGAATTAAAGATGCGGATCCTCCTGCAGCTCGAGCACCTTCTCGATCTTCTTTAGCCACTCCATCCCTAGCCACTTCAGAGAAAAGCAACCCCCTAAGAGTCGCACAGAGCAATCCACCTCAGGCACCATCATCCAAACCTTCATCTCGCCCGCCAACTGATGTGAGGAAATTAAGGAAAAAGGATAGTGCTTGTCCTGCCCCTCCAAAGTCAAGTCAGAAACCTACTTCCGCTATGGCATTGTCAACTTCAATCGAAAGAGATAGCGTCGAGCGGATATCTCTGCTGGAGCAACCTCAACTTGGTCACGATTTTCTTACCTTGGTGTTGCCAAAGGTCGATATGGAGGCACACTGAAAGAATAAATTGGAAGAGATAATGAATCATGGCTTTGAGCATCTCATATATGTAAAATTCTTTTTCTTTTTTTTTCATCGGTGTTTAGCTGATCTATTATTTCTCTGTGCAGGTCGCTGTTGACTTTCAGATCATATATGAGAACATGGCTTGGCTTGTAGAGAATAAAAGGGCTATGAATGATAATATGCTGGTCATCGAGGAGCAGAGAAAGATGGCTGAAAAGAAAGCTGAGGAGAAATCTCAGCTTGCTGAAGGACTCAAAACTCAGCTCAATGAGAAGATGACCACACTAAAGAAAAAAAATCAAAATCTCCTGGACCTTTCGTGTAAAGTAAATGAACAGGAGATAAGTATTTTTAAGCTACATGAACAGGCCAGGAAGAACGAGGAGTTGGAACTGAGACTTTAGGAGGCGATGAAGGCCAATGAAATTCATGAGAAGGCCATTGAGGCTCTTAAAAAGCAAGTTAGACAAGAGCAAGATAAGACGGCCAAGGCAGTAGAACAGTACAAGGCCTTCAAAGAGTTTTAGGATGAAGTGACTGAGTGCTCTGAGTGGGCATATGACTTCAGATTCTTTCAATATCGGAATCTGGTCAAGAAGTTGTTTTTCGAAGTTGACATTTCCAAGATGACTTCGAAGATTGCTGTTGACATGAGCATTGAAGGGGAGCTCGCATCATCTGCCGAAGTATCTGAAGAACAAGTTAAGAAGGCGGATCGAGATGTTACCAAGGTCACTGTCGCAGAGCCTATCCCAGCGGTTCCTCCAGCTATGACCGAAGTCCCCAGTACTGAAGTCATATCTATAGAGTCTCCTATTGTTGAGGCTACTAAGGAGCCAAAACAGATTAAAGAAGAGACAACTCCAAAGAATTTCAATGCTCCTGTCGTTATCTTGTATTTTTTTTTTGGATGTATTGATCCGATATGGGTCTTTTTGATCTGTAATGACTTGATGTGGGTCTTTTTCTCCATTTGAAATATAAGGACTTGGTGAGAGTCTTTTCTCAATATATTTTCTTTCCAGATTAATAAAAGTAGAATTTTTGATGTGTTTTGATCTGATGTATACATCTTTGTCACTTGGACAGATTTTTATAATTTTTTCAAAGTAAAAGAATTTTGTATAACTTGTAGGATCATAATTCAATCAAACTAAATAATTAACAAAGAAAATCTTATCAGTTAATAACTGATTTAAAGTTAAGGTTCAAATGAATCCTTTGTTTGATATGGCCTGGAATAGATCGGGCTCTTATTAGAACCTCAAAATTTGATCTCGATCTTGAGATTACTATTTGATCTTGGCTTTTGGATATATTCAATTGATCCGAAGATCAGATGGACATAGGCTTGATCTGGAGATCGTCATTCATTATCCGATGTAGCTTTGAATAAGTCAGATTCTTAATAAAAAGATAGTCTCGATCCAGAGATCAGTGCTCTTTATTTGATGTAGCTTCGAATAGGTCAGATTTTCAATGGAACAAAATAATTTCGATCAGAAGATCAGATTTTAATTGATTAGGGGATCTTATCTTCATCTTGGCCTTTCAAGACTCGAGCTCAATCCGAAGATTGACTTTTCACTAATCATGAGATCTTATCTCCATCTTGCCTACCTAGACTTGTCGATCTGAAGATCAAATTTTTATTTATCTGAAGATCTTATCTCTACCTTTGCCCTTTGGGGCTTATCAATTCAGAGATCGAATTTTCATTGATCAGAAGATTTTATCTCGATCTTGATCCTTCAGGACTTATCGATCCGCAGATCAGATTTTTATTGATCAGGAGATTTTATCTTCATCTTTGCCTTTCGGGGCTTATCGATTTGGAGATTGAATTTTTATTGATCAAGAGATCTTATCTCCATCTTGACCCTTCAGAGCTTACCAATCTGCATATCAAATTTTTATTGATCCAAAAATCTTATCCCCATCTTTGCTCTTCGATGCTTATCGATTCAATGAATGAATTTTCATTGATCAGGAGATCTTATCTTCATCTTTGCCCTTCGGGGCTTGCCGATCTGGAGATCGAATTTTAATTTTCTCATACAATATATGATGTGCAAGAATGAGCTTCTTGGAGTATTTTTATTGATAATACTTCTTGAGATTTTTAGAATTTTAGGTATGAAGAATAGAAGACCTATCTAGGTTTACAATTATATAAGCTCCTAGGCGAATAACATTAGTGATTCGATAAGATCCTTCCCAATTTGGAGCGAGTTTGTCCTGTTCATTTAGTTTAGAAACTTCAGCTCGTCTCGGGATGAGTTCACTTTTTTGAAATTGCTTTGATTTTATCTAAGCATTATAATATTTAGCAACCCTCTGTTTATAGGCCGCTATTCTGATATGGGCTTACTCTCTTATCTCTTCAAGAAGATCTAGATCGGTTCTCAATCGATCAGAATTTGTTACCTCATAAAAATATCTTACCTTATCAGATGGTAAGCCGATCTCAACTAGAATTACAGCCTCGGCTCTAAAGATAAGTTTAAAAAGAGTTTCTCCAGTTGGAATCCGATATGTGGTTTTGTAGGCCCATAGAATACTGTAAAGTTCTTCAACTTGTAATCTCTTCACTTCTGTAAGCCTTATCTTTAATCTTTGAAGGATAGTCCTATTCGTGACTTAGACTTCACCATTCGACTGTGGATGCTCAACAGAAGTAAGCCGATGATTGATATGAAGTTTGGAATAGAATTCTCTGAGCTTGGGATTGTCAAACTATCGATCATTATCGGTAATAATTATCTGAGGTAAATCAAATTGGCATATTATTGATTTTCAAATAAAATTCTACATCTTTTTCTCAGTAATTTAAGCCAGAGGTTCTGCATCCATCTACTTAGTGAAGCAATCAATAGCAACCATCAAAAATTTTCTTTGACCTATTGCCACTGGGGAAGGCCCCAATATATCCATTCACCAAATTGCAAAGGGCCATGGTGCAGTAATAGAAATGAGTTCGACAGTAGGCTGACGTTGGATATTAGCATACCTTTGATATTGATTGCATTTATTGACAAGATCGACTGCATCTTTTGGATGGTTGGCCAATAATAACTTTGTCGAATTACTTTATAGGCAAGCGATCTGCCCTTCAAGTGATTTCTACATATTGCTTCATGCATTTTTCGAAGTGCGTAATCAGCCTCAGATAGTTTCAAGTACTGAAGTAAAGGAAGTGAATAAGATCTTTTATATAACTAATCCCCTTGAAGAATATATCATGGAGATTGTCTTTTGATGCTTCTAGCTTTAATAGGGTCATCGGGTAAAATTTTCTTAGTTATATAGCTAACAAGGGGGTCAATCCAGCTCGATTCATGACCGACCTGAAATATAGAAAGAATCTCAATACTAGGCTTCTTTAACTACTCGATCAAAACCTTTTGATTAAGTTCTAAAAATTCTGATGTAGCAAGATGTGACAAGACATCAGCTCGGATATTTTTCGACCTCAGGATTTGTAGGACTTCAAGCTCTTCAAAATTTTTAGGTAATTCCTTTATATTCTTCAAATATCAAGCTATTATGAGGTCTTTAGCCTCAAATTGATCTCGTACCTAGCTGATGACAAGCTGCAAGTCGATAAAAATATTCAACTTTTTGACTCTAAGCTCTTTCGCCATCTTTAATCCTGTAGTCAGGGCTTCATATTTAGCATCATTATTAGAAGTATTAAAATTGAACCTTAGGGCTTGCTCGATAATAAATCTTTCAAGACTTGTCAAAATTAAACCAGTATCATTTTTCTGAGAATTTGAAGCTCTGTCCACATGCAGAACCCAGGATGAACTATTAGTAATGTATTCAAGATTTTTTAAAGTTGATCCGTCATCAGGAATAGTGCATTCCACAATGAAATCAGTTAATACTTAACCTTTTATAGTAGATCGAGATCGATATTAAATATCAAACTCACTGAGTTCTATAGTCCATTTAGCAATCCGATTTGATGTATCAACTCACTGTAATACTGATCTCAATGGCTGATCTATTAATACTATAATTGCATGAGCTTGAAAATATGATCGAAGTCATCGAACTGATGTGATCAAAGCATATATCATCTTTTCAACTTTCTTGTATTGAATCTTGGTATCCCACAATAATTAGCTTGTATAATAAATCAGCCTTTGAATACCTTTATCTTTTCGGATAAGAACCGAGCTAACAGCATTAGGTGAGACAGATATATACATATATAATTCTTTCTCTTTAACTGATTTTAAGAGAAGAGGCACCGAGTTAAGATATTTTTTTAAATCATCAAAAGTACTTTGGCATTCTTTTGTCCGATCAAAATTTTTAATCTGTCTTAATGTCCTGAAGAATGGAAGACATCTTTCAGCTAATCTAGAGATGAATTGACTGAAAGCTGCTACTCATCTAGTGAGCTGCTGGATTTCTCTGATAGTGGTCGGATACTTCATTTTCGATAATACATGAATTTTCTTAGGATTTGCTTCTATTCTTCTTTGATTTATAAAAAAATAAAGAAACTTATCCGAGGTCACTTTGAAAATATATTTGTTCGGATTAAGCTTCATCTGATGCTTCCTGAGCTGTCCAAATACTTCTTCTAGATCGATAATATGGTGATCTATTTTAGTATTTTTTATCAGTATATCATCAACATAAACTTTCATATTTTGATCAATTTGATGCTCGAAGACTTTATTGATAAGACGCTGATATATTGCACCTGTATTTTTAAGATCAAAAGGCATCATTTATAACAATACAAACCTCTTTCGATAATGAAGGCTATATTTTCTTCATCTTCTGGAGTCATTCTAATCTGATTATATCCTGAAAAAGTATCCATAAAACTAAGAAGTTTATGGCCTGAAGTGGCATCCACTAGCTGATCAATCCTTGATAGAAGAAAGCTATCTTTTGGGCAAGATTTGTTAAGATTGGTGTAGTCAATACATATTCTCCACTTGCTATTAGCCTTCTTGATCATAACAATATTAGCTATCCACTTCGGATAATGAGCTTCTCTAATAAATTTTGCATTTAGAAGCTTATCAACTTCCTCATCAATTTTTTTTTATCTTTTTAGACCAAAACTCCTCTTTTTCTGCTGAACTGGCTTAAACTTTAGATCAACATTCAGTTTATGAATAATTACATTAGCAAAAATATCAGGCATGTTGGAAGTCAATCAGGCGATGATGTCGGTATTTGTCTGAAGAAACTTGATTATTTTATCCCTCAGGTCAAATTTGAGATTTGACCTATTTTGAATTATTTTTTTCAAATCATCTCCCAATGGAATATGAATTATTTTGAATTATTTTTTTCAATTTTTCAGTAGGCTCACCTCATTTTTTTCGACCTCATCTATTGGATTTGGTACTTCAATTGGTGTGATTTTCGAGGATTGCTTCATCTTGGAGGCAATCATAAAATATTGTCGAGCTACTATTTGATCTCTGCGTATTTCTCCAGTCTCTTTCTTAGTCGAGAATCGCACCAATAGATGATATGTGAAGACAATAGCTTTGAGAGCATTAAGATCAGATCGGTCAAGAATAGCATTATAAGCAGATGGGACTTTAACCACCAGAAAGGTAAGCTACACCATTGATTACCTTAGTTTCTGTCCTACTGTAACTGATAGAGCAATTTCTCCTTCAATAGCTACTGAATTTTTTGAGAATTCGATGAGCGGAGTGCTGACATGCTTCAGCTGATCTGTCATATTTATTTTTGAGAATGCATCATAGAACAATACATAAACATAGCTTTCATTAGCAACTAAAATTTTTTTACATCATATTTTACTATTGTCATAGAAATAATAACAGCATTATTATGAGGGGTTTGAATTCGCTTTACATTATCCTCAGAAAAGGAGATAATATCTTCAATCTTCTATCTCTTAGGGGATAGATTAGTAGTCTTCTACAACACATCAAATATCATGTTGATGACCCCAATAGTTGGCCGATTATGATTCTCAAAATTTTCTTCTATCTGAGGTCAATATTCAATGATTTTGATTGGCCTCATGAATTTATCGAGATAGCCTCAACGCACCAGAGCCTCTATCTCATTTCAAAGTTGCCTACATTCCTCAATATCATGGCTATGATCTTGATGAAAGTGATAGTACTTTCTTTTATCTCTCTTTGCTGGTGGAGTTATCATTGGCTCTGACTTTTGGAGATATCTCTCTCCTTCAATTTTCATAAGGATCTATGCACGGGGGGCGGATAGAGGAGTGTAAAAATTAAAATGCCGAGGTAGGCTTCTTGATCTTGAATTTTTTTGAGGTCAGTCGGAGCCTTTGCTTTGTTGAGCTCCATCATCCTCTTTCAATCGCTTCTTCTCATTTTTATTTTTGTTTTTATTAGCCTACCTGGTGATGGCTTCTTCTTCTCCAGCCTGAGCATACTTCCGTACTTGATCAAATATCTCATCATAGATATTTGAAAAATTTTACTCAAAGAAAAGATTAGGTAATTGCTCCGAAGTTTTCTTTTTAAGGAAGACATGGAGACCACCTCATTAAAGTTTTTTACGTTCAAAGTAGCTGCATTGAAGTGAGCCACATATTTTCGGAGGTCTTCTCCCTCCTGCTACTTGATAGAGAATAGATTATCCATGTGCCTCAGATAAGGTCGGTTAGTACTAAAGTATGTAACAAATAGTCTCTTGAGCTACTCAAAAGAAGAAATGGACCCCTGTGGGAGTTCAAAAAATCATATCCTCACTGCTTTCTTGAGGGTAGCAGGAAAGATAATGCACAATAGAGTATCAGAAGCCCCCTATAAGGCCATGAGAGCTCTGTAGCTCTCAATATAATTCATCAGATCGATGGAGCCATCGAAGGACTCAATAGTGGGCATCTTGAATTGATTCGAAATTGATTCATTCAGGATTTTTTGAGAGAAAGGAGATCAGAGGTTATAGCTATTTTTATTTTGAGATTGACCTCCTACCTGGATTTCCATTAGGTGCTTTTCAAGATTTTGAATCTTGTGCTCCAGATCATCCTCTCTCTGAGATTTTGTATTATTGGGAGCAAATTCACCATTAGCCTCATCATCAATATGGTTTTCATCTTGATCGACTGATTGACGGCTGTGTTGAGACATAACTTTTGAAGGAGAAGCTTCTTTTAGATATTGCTCCTTAATCTTTTGAAGCTATTAAACAGCTGGTGTCAGAGCTTGAATTTGTTAAACGAGCAAAAGGAACTGTTGAGGATTAACAGTAACTGATTGTTGTTAGGAAGCTTCTGACAGAATATTCGAAGAGGACGGAGATGCCAATGAATTATTTGGTGCTCATGCTCTGACCATCTTTTTCACAAAAAAGCAGTCAAAAGTTCTTCCTTTAGTGCTAATTTATTGCTGTGAAACTCAAAATATAAGGCTGGGGCAGGTCGAATGAAGTCAATTGGAGTTCAGTAGCAGTCCGATCTAAAATATTTTCAAAAAAACTTGCAAAATAAGTCAAAAAAATAAATGAAGATCCTCTGATTCTTAACCCTTCGATGCTTAAGTCAGTCTTGAGCTCGATAATAGTAGGTGAAAAGGAGTAGTAGATGTTGTCCCCAGTATTAATTTTGATGATAATAAAAGTATTTGAGTATAAATTGTTAGATTAGTAACATGGATTGTTGAAGATGTGTAGCTTTGAATTCAAATTGCTTATTTGTTTCAAGTATTTCCTAGTAAATCAAAATGAAAAACCACCAATCAAATTATTTGGGAAAGCTCTCCAGACTAGACACACCTTGGAAAAATTTTAATGAGAAATAAAATCAAATAAACAAGGTAAGTCTAGCCTAAAAAAAAATTAAAGAAAAAAGACTGTCAAAGGACTAATGGCACGTTTGGCACACAAACTGAGCCGATCCAGTTTTAACTAAGCCAACCCAGTGGAAGAGAACAGTCAAAAGATAGAAATACTGAAGTTTTATGGAATAGTTCAGTTAGTCATCTAGTTCAGTCAGCCAGTTCAACTGAGCCGATCCAGTTTCAGATTGAGCCGACCAACTGAGTAGTGGAGCAAAAAGATAGAAAGCTTAATTTTTAGCCTTCTGAACTAAGCCGATCAAGTTTAAAAGTGAGCTGACCTAGTTTAACTGAGCTGATCAAGTTTCAGACTAAGCTGACCAATTGAGTAGTAGAGCAAAAAGATAGAAAGCTTAATTTTCAGCCTCCTGAGTCAACCCAGACAAAATTTAAGCTGACTCAGTTGGAAATTAAGTCGACTTAGAGAAAACTAAGCCGATCCAAAACTGTAATGGCTAGTTTTTTTGAATAGCCATTTTTTGCTCCAACACGCCTCCAACGGCCATTTCTTCCTCTCCAACAGCTAGAACATTTATTGCAGCCATTCCTAGTGCCTTGCATTAATGGGAAACATCAAGAATTTAAAAGGGAACACTCTTTGTACATCTAAGGGACTTTTTGAAGAGTTTTGGGAATATACATTCAAGTGCATTCATACTGAGCTGAAAAAGTGTGAAAGGAAGGAGTTATTTTTGTGAGATTCTTTAGTCCTTCCATCATCCTCAAAGTGAGAGGAGCTTGGAGTTGAGCATTGAAGATCTTTACCAACTCTTACAAGTGTTCAAAGAAAAGAAACCAAGCCGACAAACAAAGCAACTCCAACTTCCTCTCTGGGCTTTATTGAGTATTTCTTTTTTTTAAATTTTACTTTTATTATGTTTATTTTTAAGTTTCCTGGGATGAGAAACTTGGGTTGGTCTAAGCCTAGAGTTGGACATTGTATTTGGTTTGATTGGTAAGCCAAGTATAAAATCAATCACAGTTGATTGTTAGCCCGTATAATAATTATTGTACATTATGGTTGGCGAGCCTAGGATAGAATCAATCGGATTGGATTGTGATCCCAAAGAAAATAATCAAACTGTAATTCTTATAGTGAATTATAGTTGAATTTTCAAGTGATTTACTTAGAGAGCGGACGTAGATGTTGAGTTTGATGCCGAACTACTATAAAATTTTGAGCTTGTGATTGTGTGCTTATTTACTTATTATTCTTACTTGTTGTATATAGTTTACTTGTCATATGAAGTACTTAGTTATTAAATTTTTATACACAAGTAGCTTAAAATTTTTTAATACCTAATTCACCCCCCCTCTTGGATAGTCATCCTTGGACAATAAGTGGTATCAGAGTGGGTGCTCACTTGTTCCTCAATTCTTTGAGCTAAAGATTATATGGCAAATCCTATTGAGACTTCATTGGTTGAGGAGCAATCAACCAATAGGCCCCCACTTTTCAATGGTATTAACTATACCTATTGAAAAGCAAGAACGAGGATATTTATTCAAGCACAAAATTATGATATATGGAATATCATAATAAGGGGCCCACACACACTCACTATAATGGTAGATGGCATGTCCATTCCCAAGTTTGAAAAGGATGAGGATGAACATGATAAGAAACAAGCTTAATTCAATGTCAAAGCAATGAATATCTTATATTGTATTTTAGATGCTAATGAGTTTAATAGGATATCAACATGTTTATCCGTCAAAAAAATTTGGGATAGACTTGAAGTCATCCATAAGGGTACTAGTCAAGTCAAAGAGTCAAAGATAAATATGTTGGTACATAAGTATGAACTATTTAAAATGAAACCACATGAAATAATCACTGAAATGTTCAATAGATTCACGAATATTTTGAATGGATTAAAAAGTTTAGGCAGAGATTATTCTAACAGTGATGTGGTGTGTAAAATTCTTAGATCTTTGCCAAATAATTGGGAGCCAAAGGTGACCGCCATTCAAGAGGTAGAAGACCTAAACAAGTTAGCTTTGGAAGAACTTATCAGATCGCTCATAATACATGAGCTCAATATGAACCGAGGCAAGAAAGAAGAGGTAAAGAAGAAGAAAAATATAGCACTCAAGGCCGCCGCCATCCATGAAGAAGAAAGTGAATCCAAAGAAGATTCGAAAGATGATGAGGAGATGGTCATGTTAGCAAGAAAGTTCAAAAAGTGTGTGAGGAGGAAAAAAAATTTGAACCAAGGAAGAGATATAATAAGAGAGAAGGTAGCAAAGAGAAAAAGAAGAAAAAAGAGAAAGAACAACCACCTCTTTGCTATGAGTGCAAGAAGCTCAGACATTTTCGGATGGATTGTCTATTTTTGAAGAAAAGCTCTAAGAAGCCTAAGAAGAAAGCATTTAAGGCAGCATGGAGCAATGGTGAGAACTCTTCTTCAAGTGAAGAAGAATTTTCAAGAGAAGAAAAGGCAAATCTTTGCCTTATGGCTCTAGAGGATGTGAGATAAGTGATAATGACCAAATTTCTGAATTTACTTTTGAAGAACTTTATGATGCATTTAATAATTTACTTGGTAATTATATGAAATTATCTTATAAGAACAAGGAACTTAAGAAAGATAATCAATCCTTAAGCAAAGACAAGGCTAAAGTAGAAAATGACTTCAAAGAATCACAAAGTAAATTAAATTAATTAATTAAAAGAAATGAATCACTATAAGAAGAGGTAAAAAAACTAAAATCCATTATAGATAGATTTACATTAAGCTCTCAAAACCTATAAATGCTTATTGAAAATCAAAAATTGATCTTTGACAAAGCTAGAATAGGATACAACCCATTAAGAAAATAAAAAATCTTAAAAATGTGTACACTAAATCACAAAATCAAAGTAGAAACATAACTTATTATAGATACAATAAAATTGGACATAAATTTATTGAATATAAGACCTTTAATGCAAGAAAAGTTATTAATACAAATAAGCAAAAGATTAAACAAATTTAGATTTCAAAAGGAACCATTCATGCTAACCTCTAAGGATTCAAGTTAACTTGAGTACTTAAATTTATTTGATTTGCTTGTGTAGATGTGCTTGGCATCTGTGACAGTAAAAAAGAGATAGTATCTTGATAGCGGATGCTCGAGGTATATGACTGAAGATATATCATAATTTATCTCTCTTGAAACTAAGGATGGAGTGGTGACATTTGGAGATAATGGTAAAAGCAAAATCATCGATCTCAGTAACATCTTGAATACACCCTCCACTAGCATAGAAAATATATTATTAGTAGAAGGTCTAATGTATAACTTACTTAGCATAAGTCAATTATGTGATAGAGATTTCAATATTATATTTAAATCATCTCATTGCATTGTAACTAGTTCATTTGATAATAGCATTAAATTCATAGGAAAGAGATATGGTAATATTTATATTATTGATCTTGATGAGCATAAAAATAAAAACATTAAATGTCTAGTTGCTATGATATTAAAGTAAATAAATCTAGTTAGATTTGGCATAATAGACTAGGTCATCCAAGCATAGACTCATTGACAAGATTGATTAAATATGACTTAGTAAAAGATTTACCTAAAATAAATTTTGAAAAGATAAAATTTGCAAAGTATGTCAACTTAGTAAACAAACAAAATCTTCTTTTAAATCCAAAAAAATTATTTCAACTACTAAGCCACTTGAACTTCTTCATATAGATTTATTTGGATCGATTTCAACTACTAGTCTTGGAGAAAAAAGATTTGATTTTATAATCATTGATGATTTTTTTGAAATTCACATAGATATTTTTCTTAGCACATAAAAATGAAACTTTTGAAATGTTTGTTGATTTGTTTAACAAAATTACTAGTGAAAAAGAATGTAAGATTTTGAAATTAAGAAGTGACCATAGCATCGAATTTGAAAACTATAAGTTTGAAGAATTTTGCTCTAAAAATAGAATTAATCATAATTTTTCAGCCCCTAGGACACCTCAACAAAATGGGATGGTAGAAAGAA
The DNA here is from genome assembly GCF_000442705.2 of Elaeis guineensis. Lineage (NCBI taxonomy): Eukaryota > Viridiplantae > Streptophyta > Magnoliopsida > Arecales > Arecaceae > Elaeis > Elaeis guineensis. Next base: position 111,574,474 of record NC_026003.2, read on the forward strand.
AGAATAGAATCTAAATTAAAATGACACGGACCATGCTTTGTGAAAGCAACCTCTCAAAGTACTTTTAGGTGGAAGCTATTAACACCATATACTATGTGCCAAATAGAGCATTAATTAGACCTATTTTGAAAAAAACTCCATATGAACTTTATAAAGAAAAGAAACCTAATATTTTATACTTTAAAGCTTTTAGATGTAGATATTTTATTTTAATTAATGATAAAAATAAACTAAAAAAATTTGATGCAAAATTAGATGAAGGCACCTTTCTAGGTTATTCATCTCATAGTAAAGCATATAGAGTATTTAACAAAAGAACATTAGCTGCAGAGGAATCTGTGTATGTTATTTTTGATGAAACTAACTCTCTTAAAGTAAAAGAAGAACTTGATATGGATGCAGGTCATCTTGAAAAAAAATTGAAAGATATGACACTTGAAGATACTCTCTTTCAAAAAAAAAAGATGAAGAGCAAGATATCGAAAAAAAGGTCCCATAACTCTAAGATGAACAAGGTACATCAAATTTATCAAAAAAATAGAGGTATGATCACACTCACCTTAAAAATTAATAATAGATGATCCATCTCATGGTGTTAAGCCTAGAGCATCACTTATGGAAGTCATGAATCATTTTGCATTTGTTTCACATTTAGAACCTAAAAATATTATAGAAGCTTAAAAAGATCTAAATTATATTTTAATAATATAAAAAGAATTAAATCAATTTGAAAGAAATAAAGTTTGAAATTAGTTGAGAGATCTAAAAATTTTTAGTAATTGAAACAAAATAGATCCTTAGGAACAAGCTAGATGAGAAGGGCAATATAATCAGAAATAAAGCTAGATTGGTTGCACAAGGATATAATCAAGAAGAGAAAATTAATTTTGATGAATCTTTTGTACCCACAGTTAGACTTGAAGCTATTAGATTGCTCTTAGTATTTGCTTATTATATGAATTTTAAACTCTTTCAAATAGATATTAAAAGTACCTTCTTGAATAGAATAATTGAGAAAAAAATTTATGTAGAACAACCTCTAAGTTTTTAAAAATCAAAAAATACCTAATCATGTATATAAACTTAAGAAAGTATTAAATAGATTAAAACAAACATCTAGGGCTTGGTATGATAGATTAAGTAAGTTTTTATTAGACAATAATTTTAAAAAAATATAGATAAAATATTATTTATAAAAAAAGTAATGATTTATTGATTGTACAATTATATATGGATGACATTGTATTCGGTGCTACTAATGAAGATTTGTATAGAGATTTTACTAGATTTATGCAGGGAGTTCGAGATGAGCATGATGAGAGAGCTCAACTTTTTCTTCAGACTTCAAATCAAGCAATCAAATGAGGAGATCTTCATCAACTAAAGCAAGTACATCATAAAGATACTAAAAAAATTTGGAATGAAGAATGTTAAAGGAAGTGGCACCCCTATGAACATAAGCTGCAAACTTGATTAAGATTTGAAAGAAAAAGCAGTGGATCCTAAGCTATATCGAGGTATAATTGGATCCTTACTTTACTTAACTGTAAGTAGATCGGATATAATGTTCAGTGTATGCATATGTACAAGTTATTAATCTAATCCTAAAGAATCTCATGTAATTATAGTTAATTTTTTTTAAAATATTTAATAAATACTCAAGATATAGATTTGTGGTACTCTAAGTAATCTTCATTAGAATTAATTGGTTATAGTGTTCTAATTTTGTTGGTTGCTGCTTAGATAGAAAAAATATAAGTGATACATGTCAATTTTTAGGAATGAATTTGGTCTCTTAGTTTAGCAAGAAACAAAACTCAGTAGTCTTATCAACGATGGAAGCTGAATACATAGCTCCTGAGAGTTATTGTGCTCAATTATTATAGATCAAACAATAACTAGATAACTATGGCATCACCTACAATAACATATCTATTCGATGTGACAATACTAGTGCCATAAATTTAATTAAAAATTCAATATTACACTCAAGAACAAAATATATAGAAGTAAGACATCATTTATTAGTGATCATGTGCAAAATAATGATATAATGCTTGAATTTATACCAACTGAAAATCAAATTGCTGATATCTTCACTAAGCCATTAAATGAAGAAAGATTTTGCACAATTAGAAAATAATTAAATTTATTTGATCCAAATTGTTGATTTGATTAAATGTGCCAAAATGAATGATTGATTTGTCGTATGTACTAAATTAAATACTTTTAAAGTATTGAATTTTCTTGAATTATTCATGGTTATATTTGAGTCGACTAAGTTGCTAGTCAACCCAAATTTTTAGTCGACCCAGCATGGAGCCGACTCAAAATTAAACTTAGTTGACCCAGTTTGTTGGGATCCTACTTTTTAATGGGACTTTCACAAGCCTATTTCATTTCATTTTTGATTTATTTGGAGTTGTCTCACTGTAAAGAACTCTAGGAACCCCAAAAACCCTCCCTAGAACCCTAATCCACTATATTTTTGGGAGAATTTTTGGATCCATGGTGCCCAAGAAATGTATTGCATCAAGATTGAAGCATCATTGCCCCTTTCCATCGTCAAGACGTGGGATTAATGGTGAATGGCAGATCAAGTTACACGAGGACAGTCGCGTTGAGCCATCTCAGCCCGTCGGCAGCTCATCTCCATCTCCTTCTCCTCCAGCAGCCGCTGCTCCTTCGGTATCTTCATCCTCTCCTATGCAAGGTCACAAGTTAGATTCTCTTCTAGGATAGTGACTGAGGGAAGAAATATTGACTTTGATTTTCTGGAGACTGAGGATTTTGAGATTGGGGAGCTTTTGAAATTTCAAAGATGGAAGTATCTTTGTTCCTAGAACTTGGCCACTTACCAAATTTAGTGAGGAAATTGTATGCAAATGCAAGGGTTAGTCCAAGATATTTTGTGTCTGAAGTAAAAGGTATTAAAATTGACTTGACTAAAGAGAGATTGGGATCATTGCTTAGGGTACCCACTGAGGGAGCTATAAGACTCTCTGATAAGGTTAGTGGGTTACAAGTATTGTTTGGGAGAGAGGATGCGATGCACTTTGAGGAGATACATGCTAGAGATCTTTTAGTAGAGCATCATCTTCTTCACCATATGGTTGCGAGGATTCTCCTCTCTAGAATCAGTAGATTTGACTTTGTGACTGCAAAAGATATTGCTATTCTATATGATTTGATTAAGAAAGAGAAGTTTAATCTACTTGCTGTAATTTTGAGGACAATGTAAGAAAATATTTCAAGGGTAAAGACTGCTTTACCTTATAGAATGTTTTTGACTTTGATCTTTAGAGATTTTGGTATGGAGTTGAAGGAGAATCGTGCAAGTTGTTGCAGCATTTTGACACTTACCATGCCAAATCACTAAAGAGGATGAAGTACAGAAGGTGGCTGACTGTACTTGGATAAGGTGGATGAGGTAGAAGGAAGAGGAGTGCCAGAGCATGTGCCGCATCCAGCCCGATGATGCATCAAGAGTCGGTTGCATCTTCATCTACTGTTCGTCTCACTGAGGATCAAATTGAGGATATTGTACAACGGGTTGTTGATCGGTATCTGGAGACATTGTGCAGCGAGTTGTTGATCAGGTTATTGACAGCATTTCTACTTCAATAAAGGTTGCTGTGCGTGAGGTGCTAGCTGGGCAACATTCTTCTGTGCCCATAGATCCATCTTCCTCCGTCCCACCTAAGCCTACATTAGATGAGGATGCATGTAGTGATATGTTCATTTTGAGCCTTTCTTATGCCAGCATCCTATGTTTTGATCATGCTTATGTCATATCTTATATGTTCTTTTATATTGAATGAATGAAAATTTGGAGTTTGTTTTATATGCACTATGTTTCTATTTGGGTGATCTTTTGATTATGTGCAATGTTCACTTTTTTATAATGAAAAAAGGAGAGATGAATTTGAGTACTTTTTGAAGTTTGAAAATTTTCAATTGACAGGTTATAGAACTAATGGCACATAGTGAGACTATTTGAAACTATTTGAAACAAGCATGTAAAGCAATGTAAAATAGTTTGAATTTGATTTGAAGATGAACAAAGTGAATTTGAATTTTGAAACCCAAAAAACAATTGGCACATAGTAATGGGGAGCAATACAAATTTTTTTAAATCAAATTGTACTTATATATCATACTCAGGGGAGTTTATGATAAAGTGAAATTGAATATATATGATGTGATTACAGTGAAGTGAATTTGAAATTTGAGAGAAAGGTATACTCCAAGAATTTTATCATCACTAAAAAGGAGAAGATTGTTAACCCCGAGATTGATTTTGATGATAACAAAGTATTTGAATATAAATTGTTAGATTACTAATATGGATTTTTTGAGGATGTGTAGCTTTGAATTCAAATTACTTATTTGTTTCAAGTGTTTCTTGGGAAATCAAAATGGAGAACCACTAATCAAATTATTTATGAAAACTCTATAGACTAGACACACCTTGGAAGAATTTTAATGAGGAATAAAATCAAGTAAACAAGGCAAGTCTAATCTAGAAAGACAATTGAAAGAGAAGGCTGTCAAAATATCAATGGCATGCTTGGCACACAAACTGAGCCGACCCAGTAGGAGAGAACAGTCAAAAGACAGAAAGGCTGAAGTTTCATGGAACAATTCAGTTAGTCGATCCAGTTCAAAGTGAGCCGACCCAGTTTAACTAAGCTAATCCAGTTTAGACTGAGCTGACCAACTGAGCAATGGAGCAAAAAGACAGAAAGCTTAATTTTTAACCTCCTGACACTGAGCTGACCAAGTTTAAAAGTGAGCCGATCCAGTTCCAGACTGAGCCGATCTAGTTCCAGACTGAGCCGACCAACTGAGTAGCAGAGCAAAAGGCAGAAAGCTTAATTTTCAGTCTCCTGATACTGGGCCGACCCAGATAAAATTTGAGTCGATCCAGTTAGAAATCGAGTCGACTCAGAAGAAACTGAGCCACCCAAAACTATAACGACTAGTTTTTTTGAATAGCTGTTTTTTGCTCTAACGCCTCCAACGGCCATTTCTTTCTCTCAACGGCTAGAAACATTTATTGCAGCCTTTCTTTGTACCTTGCATTGGTGGGAAACATCAAAGATTCAAAAGGGAACACTCTTTGTGCATTTAAGGACTTTTGAAGAGTTTAGAATATATATTCAAGTGCATTTATAGTGAGATGAAAAAATATAAAGGAAGGAGTTATTTTCTGAGATTTTTTAGTCCTTCCATCATCCTCAAAGTGAGAGAAGCTTGATGTTAAGCATTGAAGATCTTCACCAACTCTCATAAGTATTCAAAGAGAAGAAGCCAAGCTGACAAATAAAGCAACTCCAACTTTCTCTCTAGACTTTATTGAGCATTTCTTTCTCATTTAATTTTACTTTTATTATAT
>NC_026003.2:111579971-111673821 GCF_000442705.2 Elaeis guineensis
TGTTCATTTTTTCCTTAAAAAGTGACTTAGTCATCTTACCAAGTAGACAAGATTCACAAGTTGGTAATGATTATAATCATTAATTTCAAGGACACCTCCTTGATTAACTTGTTTATCCTGTTTTTGTTCACATGATCTAGCCTATAATGTCAAAGAAAAGAAATCACTGACATTATCTATCTTAGGATGTTTGTTCGATGTGTACATTATACCAACGGGCTATGATAATATATATATATGCCATATTTTAATTACTTATATATAATTATAGTATTATTCACAATAATATCACAAAAATCATCCTTTATTAAAAATTTCAAACTAAGTTTGGCCAAAAGGCCTACAGAGATGAGTTCATAAAAAAGAAAGAATAATAATGACACTCATCTAACATGACACAATCAGATTCGAAAATAAGCGCATAATTTCTAATGTTAGAACTGGAACAAAACTTTCATCTCCAATATTCAGAATCGCTCTTCTCTAAATTTTCTACTGACCTGTATCCCTACAATGAATTCAAATATTAATCAGACTTCTGGTATTCAATATCCAGATAGTAGTATCACAAACAGAGAAATTATAAAGAGCTATCATATAAGTACCTTGTGAAGCAACCGATTGCTTGATTCTCTTGTTTTTAGGCCTGTTTGGGTCAAAGGAAGCTATATAAGCAAGACAATTTCTTTTTAATGATCCAGCTTCTTGCAAAAGAAGTATTTTGTTTAGCTCTTATCGACTTTCGACTTTTTACTCTACTTTGGTTTGAGATCGATGGCATAATTTTTCTATACCTTTTTTTTCTTTCCTCTCTTAGAGGATCGACGATTTGTAAACGAACCTTCTACTACAGCACTGGCTCCTTCTGGAGCTGATGGTCCTTCTCGAATGTCTGCAGCAATTCTAGCAAACCATAGTAGTTCTAGCAGGATTGGTCATTTTATAATGACTCAAGAAGTATAAATAGGATTTCAATAACGAATTAAGGATAACATTCTTACCTAACTGTTTATATAACGAAAAGTCAACTTTGCTTAAGCATTCAATCTACTCGATCATGTACAATACATGATCAGTGACTGATGTCCCCTCTCGTATATGGGCATTGAATACTGTGCAGGATCTTTTATATCTCTCACATCTTTTGGATGCCAAAGGACTCGTTCAATATTTGAATCATATCCTCTGACTGTGCATCCTCAAACTTACAGCTAAGTTTGTCGTTCATGACTGCCCTCATGATGCAACACACCATCGTCGATCACTGAGCCACTTCAAGTAAATATCTCTCATAGTACGAGGTGCATTAGTAGCAGATTCCTCAGGTGGTGGATCCGTAAGCACATACAGGATCCTCTCGTACTCCAGAACGATCTTCAACTTTCGATACCAGCTATCAAAGTTGGATCCGGTAAGCTTATCGCTGTCCAACAGGAAGGAGCAATAGTGTGTTGGCCATAGCTGAAAAAAAAAATATAAACCTATTAGTATATGAATTATTTTTAATTATAAAGACATAGATTTTAGTCTAAAGATTCTCCACTATTTTGTACGAATCGATAGCCTCTACCTCCAATTCAAAAAATTATATTAATTTTTAATAGGTACTAGAATCCACACAGACTGCATTCGAATCTGAGTGTGGCTCGGCCAACCCTAGTATATCCATATGTTCATAACCAATTATTTCTTTAAATAACTTCTAGCAATTAAGTTTCGCCCAGGTCTCTCTTCAACAGGCGTGTGGCGCCTCCACTGAAAATCCTGATTAGGTCCAACCATTAATATGACTACACCAATGCATCCAAACAAATGAATGTCCAAGTCCGAATATGGCTCGACCAACCTGAGCATTGATCTGAAGGGCACAACAAGATGGTCATATGATGAATGATAATTCTAATATACAATAGACTCCAGACGTGTGGTGCCCACAATACCTATTTAGAATATTGGATTTATTATCACGCACCTTAATGGAAGGCTATGAATTAGTTATCTCCATAACTGTATCATTTTAAGGACCTAATAATTTAGAGAATTTGATTTTATTGATTTGAGAATAAGAGAAGAAATTGATCTATAAGTCGTAAATTCTTCCACTGACTTCATCAAGTCATGTAGAAGATTAGACACAAGCTGGTCTAAAGACATCTGAATCAATCATACTGATTAACTTTAATGGCATGGATCAGCTCGAATCGATTAGTGATGTAATCAAAATATAATCTACTATGTTGGCCAGATAAGTGAGATCAGTGGGAGGGATATGCTATTAACTCACCATTTTAGATGCATCTAGGTAAGTAGCTCCCAATTAATAACCACTTGATCAAAACTGTCAAACTTATTTTAAACACCAACTGATTAATTAGTTTCGATTTGATCCTCCAGAAGATTCGGGCTCAACCACTAAGCTATGATCATGGTTTATTTAGTAAAGCCAAAAATATAAACTTGATCAAGCTTCAACTATTGAGATTGATCTAGAAAAATTCTGACCTAATCTAATTCAACTCTTAATTAGATTTAATCAATTTCTCTATTCAGTCTATATTTATTTTTAATCCTAGTTCTAACCCATTAGAAGAATCTAATTCATGCTAACCCATTGCCCATCGATTTATGTATTGTCTTAGTAATCTTTAATTCTCAAATCTAGATCATTTAGACTTAATTCTAAATTAAGTGTGTAAAATGTATGTTTCAGTTTGTAGAACTATTCTACTAGGATTTCAAGTGAAGCATACTATATATTTTATATCATGAAAATAAATTTTCATACATATGTTTAACAATTAAATATGCATAAGTATGATCTAAACTTCATACATACATCATATATATCATGAATACATTTAAATCACTACTAATTGCATTTAATGTAACATGCTTTTTAGATTTTAAAATAATTTTTATATCTGAATCTATCTTATCATAAATCACTTTAGATCTAATATAAATTTATTTATGATCAAAAATAATTTATAAAAATCTATTTGCTCTTCTTCTTCATGAAACTGGATTACAATAACACCCCTACACGTTATAAGAGAACCCATCGAATAGGCAAGAGAGGAGATTAATCTCTTCTATCTCTTATGATCGGATGGTCTGATGATCTCATCAATCCTAATACTGGGCTACTAAGATTTAAAATCTTATTTCAAATAAGATTATATCAATATGCAATTTGATAAAATATTTTATGTCATGAATATGACTTTGATCTCATCAACCATGTTCTTGATCTAATTTAATCAGATTTGATGCATCATATATATCATATCAGATCTGAAATATATCTTTACTAATTATAAAATATTAAATTTAGATATAAAATTTATAAAAAATTAATTAGATGCACATATGAATATATAAAGATTAATTTTTTGGTTAAATCTATTTTGACGTTTTGCAGAATTTTGTTAGAAATCATATCTAAAAATCTATCAAAACAGATTCAATTCAAATTTGAAATAAGTCTAACTTTATAACCAAAATAACAATATTAAAATTTTATTAAAATTATTTTAAAATAGATTTTAAAATATGTTATTATTTCAATAAAATTCAGCAATAAAAAAATTCTGTTATAACAAACCTTAACCAACTATTGATTAGGTTCTTGTAATCTAATCAAAATCAAATCATAAATTTTATTTAAATAGATCTAAATCAAATTTAATATCTAACATAAAATTTTAATTATATATAATATATAAATAAATTAAAAAAAATTAATTATGCATCAATGTATCAAAGTCTGGCTCTGATACCAATTGTTTTGCAAGAAAACCTATTTCTATTAGAGAATGTAGTGGATAGCTAGGATGCATCTAAAAATTTTCTATAACAACTTAATAAAGATTAAATCTTTATTTGATTTGCAAAAAAATTTAAATTAAATCTCAAAGATTCTGAATCTAAAGGCTCACATAGGTCTGAATCCATAAATCCTCTACTTCGCACGTACGTCAAACTTTACAAAAAAGCAAGATGAAGCCTCGAATTGAAGCACCTTCGCAAAACAACAAGGGGAGAAGAGAGAGCCTCTGGTGTGATATCTCACACCAACAAGAGAGGATGCCCAAGATGCTCCACGCTTAGGAGAAGAGGGACACCCAAAAGGAAACACACCTAGGGGACGCCCACACCTCTTCACGCCTTTTCTTTCTCTTTCTCACTTTAGCGCACAATCAAATTATTATACCATGATAGTTGAAGGTCCTTCCTATTTATAGATGATTTTTTATGACCCATAAGATTAAAATTTTTAATTCAAATAGTTTTAAATTAATCCATAACTTATCAAAGAAGAAGTCCTAAGGAAGAAAGGATTGACGCCTAACTAGATGTCCTCATGCACCCACGCCTACACCCAAGGGTGGGGCGGCAACAACCAGCACCCCATCACCCTTTGGTTGGCCATGAGAAGAGAGAGTCCTAGTAAAAGTAGACTCTAATGATCTAATCTAAATATAGATCAACTCGAATCCAATTCGAACCTGATTCGAACCAATTTTGAATAGGCTGTCAATCCCAAATTATTTAGAATTTAAGACCAAGTCTAACTTGAATTTATGAATCTAATTAAATCTAATTACATCAAATTCAATCTAAAATTACTTAGCACTTAAATTCAATCTCTCATAGACTCTTTGGATCAAAGATCAAATCTTGTTTATCTCCGAAATTGAATCTGAACCATATGTCTAGTGCTAGTTAGATATAGTCAACTGTTTAATCTCGTATGACCCATAACTTAATTCTCAATCTAGTTAATAGATTTGTTCAATCAAATTACATACTTTCAAATTGAACATATGGACTTTGGTTAATTTTTTTCTACGTCGCTTGATTTTGTACGTGACTCTATAGGTTCGAACACTAAGCTGGTAGCACAGGAATCATTTTCTATACTAATCGAAATTACCATCCAACAATAATTTTCGACGTTCGGATAAATCAAATTATCATAAGACAATATTCAAAAATCTATGCATATGGTTGCCACATAATTCATTCTTTTGATCCTGAATACTCTAAGATGGTCTAGGGTTAAACTGTCAACCCTGAAAGATCATCCATATTGTATTCTAACCTTTTAAATCTATTATATGGATTATCCTGACTAAGATTTTACTAAATTAAAATATAGTGATGCATCAGCTCCTATAATTCAGAGAGGTCAATTTTATCTTGATCCACACGTAGACTTCGTAAGTACTTGACTATACCCAATAGCCTTCCGTCACTGTATTAAAAATGCAGGTAGTCTAGTACCAAAGCATAATGAGTTGGTTGCAAATCACTATAGTGATCTCAGGTCTGAGGGACACTTATGCCCATACGCTTTGTAAGCTACTCTTGACAGCAGAGCACTCAGCAGATGAGATACTTATTCCATGACGATGTACTCCTATATCTCATTTGTATGTCATACCAATGTCTCTACACTCCTTGGTTAAGAGGATAACCAATCCATATGGCACACAATGATCTTCATTTGATAAACATCATCATCCTTTAATGACGTATCATTTGGCCATGAATATATTTAAGAACTATATGATAAATCCTCCTTTATCGATTACTTCATAATTCTAAGGACTTCATCACAACACAAGAGTTCTATAAGAAAGATGTATATTTGTGATGAATGATGTTAAAATAAATTTTATTCATTAATTAATAATTCATATATATATTACAAAATGAGCACAATCGTCTAAATGATTGACTTTAGGATATATTTTCCAACACTAATCTATAAGGACCCCCAATGCTCGCCAATCCAACCTATGTGGACAGAAACCTCGTCAGTTTAGAAAATGGGGGCTAACCTATAAGGACATTCGAAGGTCATACTCGCTCTTCAGTGAGTCAATGCTCGTGAAGACCTTAGTTATATGGAAAAGATGGGCTAACCTATAAGGACCCCCAATGCTCGTCGATTCAACCTACGTGGGCAAAAACCTCGTCAGTTTGAAAAGCGGAGGCTAACCTGCAAGGATTCCTGAAGACCGTGCTCGCTTTTCAGCAAAGTCAATGTCTATAAAGATGACCTTTGATAGATTTAGTCAATTGAAAATCAAAGATGACCTTTGATCGGCTTAGTTAATTGAAGATAAAGGATGGCCTTTGATCGGCTTAGTCAATCGAAGACAAAGGATGGTCTTTGATCGGCTTAGTCAATCGAAGATAAAAGACGGTCTTTGATCGGCTTAGTCAATTGAAGACAAAAGACGGTCTTTGATCAGCTTAGTCAATTAAAGATCAAAGACGGTCTTTGATCGGTTTAGTCAATTAAAAATCAAAGATGGCCTTTGATCGGCTTAGTTAATTGAAGATAAAGGATGGCCTTTGATCGGCTTAGTCAATCGAAGACAAAGGATGGCCTTTGATCGGTTTAGTCAATTAAAGATAAAAAATAATCTTTGATTGGCTTAGTCGATTGAAGAAATCTTTGATTGGCTTTAAACAAGACGTTCTTTGATCGATCTAATGGAAGAATAATCATCAATTGAAAGCAATATATGCGCATGACAAATGAGAAAGAGTAAACTAGATTTTCATTAAAATATTTACAAAGAGCGGTGCTTCAAACGAAAGATAACCTTTGAGGACCCTCAGCCCGTCAACTTCGACAATAAATGAAGGGTAACACCTAAGGACCCTCAACTCATTAACTTTAGCAACAAACGAGGAGTAACCTATAAAACTCTTGAAGGCCCCTCACTCTTCAACGAATGGAGCCAATGAAAACCTCGATAATTAAAAAGTTACCAACATTGAGATATATAACCCCTCACCTCATTGATAGCTATAGACATAGCACATCTTCAGCAAAACTGAAGTACTCTCTTCATCCGATCCAATTCTGACTCGGACTCGAGAGTAGGAGGACTTATGTTGGGGGTAATTTCATTCTGATCGAAGACGTGAAGCCTATAAGGAAGGATTGACCCTCATGGATTCTCAAATCTCGTGTCTTTTTCAAAAAGATCTTGATATGACAGCTCGCCACAAAGCAAATAAGGACCATATCTCTTCAGAGGGTCAACCACTTGATTCTCTTTCGAAGTCAGTATTTCTGATGAGAAAAGAGATAACAAATATACCTCCCTCAATAAAAAAAAAGATAACAAAAATATCCCATCCAACAAGGCAAGACCAACCGCCTGATCCTATTTCTTCTTACGGCTCTTCAGCTTCCGCATATAAATAAAAGCCTATAGGAGACTCCTAAGGTATAAAATATTCTCTCTCCATTTCTTTCTTTCTGTTGTCGAAGTTCTGACTTGAGTATCGGAGGATTTCCGTCAGATCCATCTCCGATCGAAGATTTTTCTTGCAGATCCTGCAGTCATCGCCGACCTGCCATCGTCATCCAACTCCAGCTGATCTAACCTCGATATGAAATTCTGCATCAACAGTAGACATTAAATATGTATTAAAAAATGATAGCTATGTGGATTAAGCACATAAAATAGTATGCTCCATATCAAATTTTTTACACCGTCTACAATGCACAAAAAAATTTGCTTATATCCATATATCCTTTCTATTAGACTTTCTCCGTATCTGAGTCTTTGGTTCGCTCCGTTTGTAGAAGACATGTAAATGCTAGTTTTTGCTAATTTATTCATACCATGTTTTGGGGTATTTAGATTTTTAATAAATAAAATTAAAAATAAATTTAACTCCCATGCCTGATATCCCCATTTTCACCCATCTTGGAGATTATTATCTCACGAGGATAAACGTGTATCTTCTTTAGCTATTCTCGGACTCTAAAGACTCGATTAGAGAGGAGAAGTGCAGTATGTTTAATCCATCACCCTATGGGATGCATCCATGATTCCTTTCCTTGTTAACACCAATAAAAAATGATTTTAATGGATCCTAGTTTGAGCGTTGGTGGTCACGGATTGCGAATATCGGTGCTTCAAAATAATATTTTATAATACTCAGGGAGCAAGTGGCAGTGACCACCGACAAAAGGAAGTGGTCGTTCAACAGTCCTGGCATTCTCAACAGGTCCAGCGTTCTCCCATGCGAGCGTCCGAAAAGCCAATTCCCCGGGTCATGATGTTTATTCGCAATTAAATAATTAATTATTATTATTTATATATAAATTTAATATATATATATATATATATATATATATATATATATATATATATGAGAAAATTTCAATCCACATAAGCTATATTTTTTTTTGACTCATAATCAATATAAGGCTAGATGCTGTCTTCCTATAACATTAATCCTCCCAATTAAGAAAGAGTATGTGTGCGTGGACAGAAACCAATATTATGATCAAGAGGTCGGATGATTAGGTTAACTCCACTCCTATATACAAGAGGTATTGTTCGCTTTAGTTTCATATTTGGATTTTAATAGATCTTGATTATTTAGAACTTCACAGTTTTGCTCTTTAAAAGACACATCATGTGGAAGAAAATATTTCAATCCATATAAACTATACTTTCTTTTGATTTATAACCAATATGAGACTAGATACCATCCCCCATAATAATATATATATATATATATATGCACGCGCACATATGTTTGGTATTTATTTGTTTTGAATAGCAATATTGTTGTGGTCTATTTAGTTGGGATTAATCTAGTATAGGAAAATAAATCACGTATCAGATTATTATATTTGATGTGAAAATAAAAAAAATAATAAAAAAAATTGATAAATTTTATATTTATTTTTTTAAAAAATATAAAATTAATATTATAAAAAATTAATATTTGATAAATTCTGAACGGTGGTAATCTATGGCAAACATACTCCAATATAATTATTAAATTTATTTTTATATTTTTTTAAATTTATTCAATCAAAAAATTTTATAAAAAAAGATTAAGATATGGATGGCATTATGTGGAAAATTATGTAATTATAGTCATTATATAAAAATTAATTAAAATTAATAATATTATTTGAATATTAAAAAAATATTTTATATTAATAAATTTATTTATAAATTTAATCATATTTTTGATAAAATTAAATTTTTTTTATCATTATCATTTATTTAAGTAATTTTTTCATCAATCAATAATTTTTTTTTTTGAATAAATAATTTTTCAGAAATAGCCGGACATCCCCAACTAACCGGCCGTTAGAAACAAAACGATATTATTGTTGTTTTCTACCAAAACAAAACGATGTTATTGTTGTCCAAACTTGAGGTGACAATATCAAAACTATCCGCCCATTTGTCCGAACTCTGCGACACGTGTCTACTTAAAAAAACACCATGGTCACCGATACGGCTCACCTCCCCGGATATCCAGATGTTCCAATTGCCGTAGTCTAACATAATCCTTGCCGTCGCTATCTCCGCCCTTGCCTGCTCAAATCCTCACCATCCATTTCCATTGCCAATAAGCAACCCCTCCCAAAAAAAAAAGAGAGCGTGGCAATATCATCTAGACTGATAATTACCAGGCATCAGCCTCGCTCCCGAGTGCGGTGGTGCCGCTATCCGCATCTCCTTCCTCGATACTCCCCGCCCTCGACTCGCCCCTCCCAGATCCCTATTTCCGCCGGTATCTCACCATGGGGGTCATGACCAACGGCGCGACTGGGGAGGCATCCGGCCTGAAGTTCCTGATCTACGGCCGGACGGGGTGGATCGGCGGCGTGCTGGGCCGGCTCTGCGAGGCGCAGGGCATCCCGTACGCCTACGGCGCCGGCCGGCTCGAGAACCGGTCCCAGCTGGAGGCAGACATCGCGGCGGCAGGCCCGACCCACGTCTTCAACGCGGCCGGTGTGACCGGCCGGCCCAACGTGGACTGGTGCGAGACCCACCAGGTGGAGACCATTCGGGCCAACGTGGTTGGGACGCTGACGCTGGCCGATGTGTGCCGCGAGCGGGGGCTGGTGCTCATCAACTACGCCACCGGATGCATCTTCGAGTACGATGACGCCCACCCGCTGGGATCCGGGGTCGGGTTCAAGGAGGAGGACATTCCCAACTTCACTGGATCCTTCTACTCTAAGACCAAGGCCATGGTATACGATCCATCTTTTCTCTTTCCATCTTACAGTTTTATTGTGTTTCTGCTTTCTTGATTCAAAAAATTTGTTTATCGACCTCCGTATCGGAAATCATTTCGGTTGTTGAGTTGGTTTTCATCGATCTATTTGATGAGATATGGATTCTTTATCTAGCGGAATATTAAGTAGTAATGTTGTCAGATCTTGATGATGTCAGATTTTTGGTGGTTAAAAGAATGGTTTTTGGACTATGGAATTTGAGGATCTTTGATCGGAAGTCCATGGGATTGAACAAGTTGTACGAAGGACAAAAATGTGAGGGCAGGACAGCTGGACAAAGGGACGTTGGACATGCGGACAGCTTGAGGGGGTAGGTGGGATTAGCTGTAAGATTGGGGCCTGTTGCGGCCAATCCCCTCGTCGCCTGGTCGCCGGGAACGAGCGCCTGCAAAAAAAAAAAAGTCCGTACAGACCGGAGGTGGCTCCGGCGTAGACCCTCCGACGGTCAAATCAGAGAGGTGACTGGGCAACAGTGAAATGAAGACAGAGAGCGCAATTGAGAGAGAGAAAGAGAGAGTTAGAGGGAGCAAGTCTGTTGTTTTTCAGACCTCCTGCACTGTTGCCTTCCCCGATATATATATAGTGGAGCGTGATATGGCACCGTCATTAATGGCGCGGACAATTGAGGAATTGTCAACTCACTGTAGACTGTCAGAGTCGCCGTGAAAGTGTCACATCGCCGTGGGACTGTCAAATCACTAGGGTTGACAATGCCTTAGGCGGAATAATGCCCTTAGGTGGCAGTGCCGCATGTCGCTGTCAGGGCTGATAGTCTCTGGCGGCTGTACGGCGATCGGAGGAGTCGACCGACCCTAGGTCGGTGGCCATTTGTGTGGCGTTGGGCGAAGATTCGGGCCCCTCTGATAATCAGCCGGGCATGTTGCGAGAGTCGGCCATCGGACTCCCCGGTTCTGTCGGTAAAGGGCCGTTAATCGGGCGGTGATGGGGTCCGGTCGGTCGGTCGGTCGGTCGGGCGGGCGGGCGGGTATGTCCGACCATGAGCCGTCGTGAGCGGGAACGGTCGGTATCCCCCAACAGTTGCCCCCCTCCACTTCTGAGTCGGACGGTGCGCTGGCCGATGCCTCCGTTCGGGCAGCAACGTCGGGCGAAAAGGAGTGGATTCGTCGTGTGCCACAACCCGACCGTACCGCGAGTCGATACAATGTCAGATGTCTCATGAATGCCGAGCGATTCGCTGACGTCAGACGTTACGTCGGTGTCAGGCGTCCCGTCTTGTCGGCGTCAGATGTTACGTCGGGCGGTCGAGTGTCGGACGATTTGGTGTCAGGCAATCAGGTGCCAGACGATTTGCGTCAGGCAATCGGGTGCCCGGCGCCTTTTGGGGAACGCGAATCGCCGCCCAGCGCCGATTCTGGGAGCGCGGGGCGCTGCCAAGCGTCCCATCGGGAACGCGAATCGCCGCGAGCGATTAAATCCGGAACCGCGGTCCTCTTGCCACGTTACGTCGGTGTCAGGCGTCCCGTCTTGTCGGCGTCAGATGTTACGTCGGGCGGTCGAGTGTCGGACGATTTGGTGTCAGGCAATCAGGTGCCAGACGATTTGCGTCAGGCAATCGGGTGCCCGGCGCCTTTTGGGGAACGCGAATCGCCGCCCAGCGCCGATTCTGGGAGCGTGGGGCGCTGCCAAGCGTCCCATCGGGAACGCGAATCGCCGCGAGCGATTAAATCCGGAACCGCGGTCCTCTTGCCACGTGTCGGAGGTGGTTGGGGCCGGCGTCCTCCGTATTAAATGAGGGCGGTGCGGCTTTCCCGGGATGGGCGCGTCGGACCATCGGGTCAAATGGAGGGCCCGGACGCCGCCACGTGTCGCCCATCCGGGGAACCTCGGTCGGCGCGGGGTCATCTTGGCCATTGAACGGCCCTATATATATAGGGCCGCCTGCGCTTGAAGCCCCACCTTGAACAATTTGCTGCAGAGACTCTGTCCGAGTGGTTCCTCCGTCGGCGCCGGCAGTTGCCTCCCCTTCCAGTCTCCTGGGGTTCGTGATCCTTCCCTTCTTTCTTCTTCTTCTTTCTCTTCTTCTTCTTCTCCTTCTTCTTCTTCTTTCTCTTCTTCTTCTCCTTCTCCGGCCTCGCCTTTCCCTCGGTTCTGGTGCGATGGCCGGAAATCCATCTCGGGGGGCTCGATCGGGAAATCCGACCAATGACCCTCGTTCGACTCCGGAAGTTGAGGTTTCCTCGCTTTCGGGGCCGAACATTGATCGGCTTCGGGATCAGTATCGCATCCCGGAGTAGTTTCAACTTTCCGCCCCAGAGGTCGACGGTCGGGTTAACAACCCTCCGCCAGGCCAATTGGCACTGTACGTCGAAGATCTCTACGCGGGTCTTCGGCTTCCGATTCCGGAGTTCGTCCGGAATCTGCTGGATTATTACGGACTTTGTCCGGCGCAACTGGCGCCGAACTCCGTTCGACTAATAATCAGCTTCACTTTGCTGTGTCAGCTTCTGCCGACCAACCCTCGCATCTCGCTCTTCCGGGCATTTTTTGTGCTCCAACCCCACCCTAAGGCCCGAGGGTGGTGGCTCTTCAACCCCCGGAAGGGTCTTTCTTTCATCACTGGTCTTCCATCATCCATCCACGGGTGGAAGAACCAGTTTTTCTTCGTCTCATCTTCTTCTCCCTGGGGCTTCCCTTCTCGCTGGGGCGTGCGCCGAACCGAAGCAAACGAGAACAGTCGGGTGGAGGCGGACGACCGGGAGGACTTCCACCGACTCAAGGACATATCGGTCCCGAAGCAGAGGGAGCTTGTCACCGAACAAGCTCTCTATGACGCTGGCCTGAGCTTGGTCCCCCGACTAGGTATCGTCCGATCCCTCGGTTCTCTTTTCATTCGGCCTTTATTCCGGTTCTTAGATTAATATTTCTGTCGGTATCGCAGGGACACCTCCGAGGATGCGGCCGACCGACGTCGAGATCCGACAGTACGCAGCGAGGAAGAGGCCGGCATCGGGGGCAGGACCTTCGCGTCCGCCGAAGAAGCCTTCCACAGCGGCGCCGACCGTCGAGGCGTCGGCGACCGACCAGTCGGAGCCGGTGATAGCGCTCGCGGCTCCGGCAGCGCAACCAGAGGAGAGGCCGGCGGAAGAAGCGGCGGAAGGAACATCGGCGGTTTCGCCGGCAGGTGTGGCGCCGGATGATGTTCGGGAACCCGAACATCAACCGACGGCATCCGCAGCCGCAACGGGGGGTGCTGCGTCAAACTCGAGCATCCCCTCCCTGCCGGTTTCGCCGATCGGGGTGGCCGATCGGGGGAAAGCCCCGATGGACCCTGCGGACGACACGAGGTCGGGGAGTCGCACTGTGCCGCCCAGCGCTCAGTTCCCCGAAGGTGCGTCGGCGCTGGCCGACCACAACCTGGCCAGGAGGTTGTGCCAGGGGATCCTCCTCCCAGCCGACGTGGAGGCGCTGAGGTCTCGGCAAGTGACCGAGATGCTATCTTCGTTCTACCCGACCATGGTCGAGGTAAGCTCCGCTCCGGCTCTTCCTTAATATTTTCATTGCTTTTCTGACGAAACGCTTACGTCGGCAGCTGATCTACACCATGTCCGAACTCGAAGCCAGGTACCGGAGGTTCGGGAACGTTCGGGCGGCTTGGAAAGACAGGGCGGCGGCGGCCGAGGCCGACCGGACAATGCTGGTCGACCACCTGAAGCAGTCGACCGACCGGGAGGCGAAACTGGCGGACGAGGTCTCTCGTCTCGGGTCCGAGCTCAAGTCGGCCCGGAAAGAAGCTAAACGCAAGGGTCGGACCGTGCACCGCCTACGGCGCGAGCGTGACGGCGTCGCCGCCAAACTCGAGGGCGAGCGCGAGCAACTCCGGGTCAGCCTGGAGAAGCTCGCCAAAGCTGAGGAGGATCTGTCAATCGCCCAGGCCGACGCCGACATATCGAAGGCAGAAGCTGAGTCAGCAAGGGACTCTCTCGGCCGGGCGGAAGAGGAAGCAAGGTCGGCGAAGGAGTCGGCAAGTCGGGCGGTGGACGACTTCCGCGCCACCGACCAGTATCGGGAGGAAATGTTGGAGTCTGGCTTCGCGTCGTACCGGGTGGGGTACGAGGACGGTCGGGACGCGGTCCAAGCCCTGTATCCGGAGCTGGACCTCAGCAGTGTCGTCCCGCCAGGAGCCGAGGACCAAGTCACGGAAGAGATGGCCGACCCGCCGTCGGGAGGCATCGCCGTGGTGGGAGAGGCCTTCCAGAAACATGCTGCCGAAGGAGAGACGGCTGCGACTCGTGACCCGACGTCGACTGCCAGCCCCTTGCCAACCGACGATCCTGCTTCGGCCGTCGACCCAGTGCCGATCGCGGTGGACACGCCGGTCATCCCCGACCTTCCATCGGTCGAGGAGATTGACTCGGAGGGATGACCGCGGCCCCGTCGTCTTTTATCCTTTTTGTTTTTTCTTCTTAGAACACTTGTAACTGGGCTTCGGCCTGGCTTTGTAAGCTCCTTTTGATCTTGAATGAAATCAGTCTTGGACTTAAACTTTTTTCCTTCTGCCTGTCTTTCTTTCTTTCATGTGTTACAGAATGCATTTGAACACGTAAGTTGCTAACTCGTATAGATTGTTTAGGACGTTCGGCAACTCGCGCCGTACGAAGGTAGAACAAGTCCCGACTTTGGATCGGCCTTCGTCGGTCGAGGTCGTAAGTCGGGCGTCCTTTCCCCGACCGTGAGTCGGGCGCGTTCGTTGAGTCGGAAGTCGATCGACCGCCGGATAAAGGTTCGGTAGTCGGGTCTCTTCCGACGCGTTCAGTCGAATGTCGTAGGGCGCATTTAGTCGGGGGAGCACCGATAAGTCGGATCCCGATACCCTTGTGTCGGGTATCCGTACTGCGCCTCATGATATACGGTGGTAAACCGAACATCTCCCGGCCGGTCGTAGCTCGGTTGGTGAGTCATGGACGCGACGGAGGTCGCATCGTGCGATAGACGGTGGCAAGCCAAATATCCTTCGACCGGCCGTAGCTAGGTCGGTAGGTCGCGAGGGCGGTCGCGTAGGCATTTCGCCTTTCTTTGGTCGGGGCTCAGTCGGTAGGTTAGCCGATTGTCTGGCCCGAAAGTACGATCGTAGAAGGAGTGTCAACTCCCGTCAATATAGATATATCGGTCCCTGTAAGGGTCCGATGTTTTGTCGATCGTCGCGGGAGTGTGACTCCCGTCCATCGGTCTTTGTAAGGGTCTGATGTTTCGTCGAAGGAGTGTGACTCCCGTCCATCGGTCTTTGTAAGAGTCCGATGTTTCGTCGGCGATGGTGCCGCCGATCTCAGTCGGATACCAAGTCCGAGTCGGCACGTCGGTGCTCGACCTTGGTGAGCATCGATCGTCAATCGAAGAGTTAAAACTTCGAAATTTCAAACTGGATTTGCATTCCGAATGAACGAGTACAAAGTTCATTGGTGATACAACTTCAGGTTGTCGGCGTTCCATGTTCGGGGAATGGGTTTCCCTTCCAAAGTCTCTAATCGGTAAGCCCTTGGCCCATAGGTGTCTGCTACCACGTAGGGCCCTTCCCAGTTCGGAGCCAGCTTCCCTTGGTCCAGGGGCTTCGAGACCTCCGTCCTTCTCAGGACCAAGTCACCAGGCCTGAAGAGCTTTGGTCTGACTTTGGCGTTGTAATACCGGACCACCTTCTGTCGGTATGAAACCATGCGAAGTTGAGCCTCGTTTCGCAGTTCGGGGAGGAGGTCTAAGTCGGTCCTCCGACAATCGGAGTTGTCCGGCTCTTGATACCGCTCGACCCGCGTAGACGGCAGCCCAATCTCGAGTGGGATCATCACCTCCGTCCCGTAGGCCAAACCGAAAGGCGACTCCCCCGTCGGTACGGGGGGTCGTTCGGTAAGCCCACAGAACGGAGCCCAGCTCGTCGGTCCAGAGGCCTTTGGCTTCATTTAATCGGGTTTTGAGCCCGTGTAGTATGGTCCGGTTGGTCACCTCGACTTCGCCGTTGGACTGTGGGTGCCCGACTGAAGTTAGTCGGTGCGTGATGTGAAACTTCGCGCAGAAATCTCTGAAGTCTTGGTTATCGAATTGCCGTCCATTGTCGGTGATAATGGTATGCGGCAGCCCGAACCTGAAGATGATGGATTTTTGGACAAAGTCCTCCATCTTTCGTTCGGTAATCTGCGCCAGGGGCTCGGCCTCCACCCACTTGGTGAAATAATCGATGGCGACGACAATGAACTTTCTTTGACCCGATGCTGGAGGGAAAGGACCGAGAATGTCGACCCCCCACTGAGCAAAGGGCCATGGAGCGACAATAGGAGCGATTTGGCTGGCCGGTAGATGTTGCACGTTAGCGTACTTCTGGCAAGGTTCGTACCTCCGGACCAACTCAGCCACGTCCTTCCTCATGGTGGGCCAGTAGTAACCCTGTCGCAGGACTTTGTAGGCTAGAGACTTGCCCCCAAGTGATTCCCGCAGATCCCTTCGTGTACTTCTCGGAGGGCGTAGTCTGCGTCGGTCGGTCCCAAGCACCTAAGCAAGGGAAGGGAGAACGACTTTTTGTAGAGTCGGCCATCCATGATCACATATTGGGAGGCCGACCATTGGAGCCGCTTGGCCTCCGTGGGATCTTCAGGACTGATTCCGTCAGTCAGGAACCGAACAATCGGATCCATCCAGCTTGATTCAGCTGCCAGCTGCAGTATTTCTTCGATCCGGTCGACACTCGGCTGCTCGAGGTTCTCCACGAACGTCCGACCCAAAGAGTCGAAAGCCGAAGTCGCCAGTCTGGAGAGTGCGTCGGCACGGGCGTTCTCCGACCTAGGGATGTGGAAAATTTCAAAATACCTGAGGCGCGCTACGAGGTCCTTCACTTTCTGGAGATATTTGGCCATGGTCGGATCTCGCGCCTCGAATTCACCTTTGACCTGCCCCACGATCAGCTGAGAATCGGAGAACGTCCGGAGGCTGTCGACGCCCAGTTCCCTCGCCATCCTCAAGCCGGCGAGGAGCGCTTCGTACTCGGCTTGGTTATTGGAGGCTTTGAAGTCGAATCGGAGGGCGTATTCGGTGACCACCCCATCCGAGTTGGTGAGCAGGAACCCAGCCCCGCTCCCCTGAGCGTTTGAAGCTCCGTCGATGTGCAGTACCCAGGTGGAGACCGGGTCTAGCTCGGAGACCGCATCTCCTCCCGGGTCCGCAGCTCCCGACCCCTGGTCGGTGGTCGGGCACTCGGCGATGAAGTCGGCCAGGACCTGAGCCTTCAAGGCAGGCCGCGGTCGGTACTGTATGTCGAACTCGCTGAGCTTCATCGCCCACTTCGCCAGTCGTCCCAATGTGTCTGGTCGGCGCAAAATCGCCCTTAGGGCCTGGTTGGTGAGAACCACTATGGCATGAGCTTGGAAGTATGGGCGGAGTCGTTGCGTGGAGACGGTCAAGGCGAAAATCATCTTTTCCGTCTTCGAATATCGGGCTTCAACGTCGCGGAGTACTTTGCTGGTATAGTAGATGGGCTGATGGGTTCGGCTCTCATTTTCTCGGACGAGCACCGAACTGACCGCCTCAGAGGAGGTGGCCAAATAGAGATACAAGGTCTCCCCGACCTGCGGTTTCACGAGCAGCGGCGGGGAAGCCAAGTACTTCTTCAGATCTTTGAAGGCCCGTTGGCACTCATCCGACCAAGAAAAACCCTTCGCCTGCCGCAGAGTTTTGAAAAACGGGAGGCACCTTTCAGCTGATCGAGAAATAAACCGGCTGAGAGCGACGATTTTTTCGTTCAGCTGCTGGACCTCCTTCTTGGTGTTCGGATGACGCATGTCGATGATCGCCTTTATTTTCTCAGGGTTGGCCTCGATCCCTCTCTGAGAAACGAGGAATCCGAAGAACTTCCCCGAGGTCACCCCGAAAGCGCACTTAGCCGGATTCAGCTTCATTCGATGTTGACGTAGAGTGCGGAAGGCCTCTTCGAGGTCCTGAACGTGATCTGGAATCTGCGCACTTTTCACCAGCATGTTGTCCACATATACCTCCATGTTGCGCCCGATCTGGTCTTTAAAGATCTTATTGACAAGTCGTTGGTAGGTGGCGCCGGCATTTTTCAGTTCGAAGGGCATTACTCGGTAGCAGTAGAGACCCTTGGGAGTCACGAAGGCAGTGTGCTCCTCGTCTTCAGGCGCCATCCGGATCTGATTGTACCCGGCGAAGGCGTCCATGAAGCTGAGTAGTCGAAATCCGGACGTCGCGTCTACCAACTGGTCGATCTTCGGAAGTGGAAAGCTGTCCTTTGGGCAGGCCCGATTTAAGTCGGTGTAGTCGATACAAATCCTCCATTTCCCGTTGGCCTTCTTTACCATGACAACGTTCGCGAGCCAGTCGGGATAGGTGGTTTCTCTGATAAAGTCCGCCTCGAGTAGCTTATCCACTTCTTCGTCGATGGCCTTCTGTCTTTCCGAGGCAAAAGACCTTTTCTTTTGTCGCACCGGCCTCATAGTCGGATCGATGTTGAGTCGGTGCATCATTGTCTCTGGGGGGATGCTCGACATATCCGCTGCCGACCAAGCGAATACGTCGGCATTGGCTCTCAGCAGCTCCACTAGCTGTCGTCGGTCTGGGTCAGGTAGTTGAGAACCGACCCATACCTTTCGGTCGGGATCCCCAGCCATCGGGATGGGAACGAGCTGCTCAGCCGGTTCACCCCGTTCTCCTTCCTCCCGTGGGTCCAGCTTGTCGATCGCCAGGGAGCCCTTCAACTCGTCGCTTTGGACGGAGATCTGGAAGCATCGTCGGGCGAGCTGTTGATCTCCGCGCATCTCTCCGACCCCATTTTTGGTCGGGAATCGAACCAAGAGGTGGTAGGTCGAGACAATCTCCTTGAGCGCGTTTAGTCCGGGCCTTCCAAGTATGGCGTTGTAGGCCGAAGGCACCTGGATGACCGTGAAAGTCAAATGGACCGTGCTTTGCCGTGGTTCGGTGCCGACCGTCAGAGGCAGGGTAATTTCTCCTTCCGTCGCGACGGCGTCCCCGGCAAAGCCTATCAAGGGCGTGGAGACCCTCTTGAGTCGGTCGGTTGATAGTTGCATCCGGGAGAAGGTCGAGTAAAACAAAACATTTGTCGAACTTTCATTATCTACAAAAATTCTTTTTACATCATAGTTTGCTATTGTTGCCGAAACAACAACAGCGTCGTCATGGGGAGTTTGGATGCCCCGAGCGTCTTCTTCTGTAAAAGTAATCACGTCGTCCGGGCGCGGCTACTTCGTGGGCTCCCCCTTAGCAGACGTCCCCGGGCCAAGTCGTTTGGAAATCATATTGATGACCCCGGCCGTCGGCTGGTTGGTGGTCGCTTCCTCAATCGGCTGGGGTCGTCGGTCGGCCACCGATTGAGTCGGCGGGTTCCTCCGGAATTTACCGAGATACCCTCGGCGGATGAGAGCTTCGATCTCATCCTTAAGTTGGATGCATTGCTCGGTATTGTGGCCGTGGCCCCGGTGGAATCGGCAGTACTTCCGTCGGTCGAGGCCCTTTGCCTTCAAAGGCGGGGGTCGTCGCAGGTACTCTTTCCCCTCGATCTCCATCAAAATCTGCACACGGGGGGCGGAGAGAGGAGTGTAGGAATCATACCTGGGGCGTGTCGGTCTTGGGGTCTGCCGCCGGGGCGACTTTTGGTTTCGTCGTGGTGTCAAGACTCGACCATCGGTCGGGGGCCTGCTGGGCTCAGCGGGGTCCCAACCCTTCCTTCGTTTTTCCTTCGGACCCTTGAACTCGATTGAGCGTCGGTCGGAGGCCCCTTCGTCTGCGCGCATATACTTGTACGCGCGCTCCAGCAACTCGGCATATGTACGGGAGAGGGTCTTGTCCAGGGAGTAGGTGAATCGGGACGCCCTCAGCCCCCGTTTCATGGCTGAGATAGCCATGTCTTCCTTGAGGTCCCGGACCTCAAGCGTGGCCATATTGAATCGCGCCACGAAGTGTCGGGGCGTCTCGTTTTCTCTTTGTTTGAGGGAGAAAAGGCTATCCGACGTTCGCGGCAGCTTCCGGCTGGTGCTGAAGTGAGCCACGAAAGAGTGATGGAGCTGCCCGAAGGAGTGGATACTCCCCGATCGAAGATCGGAGTACCAGGCCCTGGCAGCCTTGCGGAGTGTGGCGGGGAAGCCGATGCAAAAGAGAGCGTCGGTTGCCTCCTGAATCGTCATGAGAGCTTTATAGCTCTCCAGGTGGTCGACTGGGTCGGTGGAGCCGTCGTAGGGCTCCACGTGCGGCATCTTGAACCGACCGGGGATCGGTTTGTCGAGAATGAGTCGGGAGAGAGATTGGGCGGTCTGAAAGTCGACGTCGTTCGAAGACTTCTGCCCGTCCACCTGCAACTGCGCAAGCCGACAGTCGATTTCCTCGAACCTACGTTCGTAGTCGTCCGTCCGTCGGTGCTGGGAGACCCCAGGAGTGGAGTCTCCTGAAGATTCCGAGAGGGAGGTGGACGGCGTCCGCGGTCGCTTCTCCTTCCTCGCCCGTTCCAGCAGGGAAGGAGAGAGCTGCTGGGACTGACGGGCATCGCGCCGTGGCCGCCCCTCCTCTCCGTGGGAGCGCTGCGGCAGGCGCTCGCACGGAGACGACGGAGATCGGCGCGGGCGTCGGCGGCTGCTCCTGGAGGGCACCGGACGCGCCGCCGGTTGTTGCTGGAGGCTCTTGACCGCGTCCGTCAGCACAGTCATCTGCCGTATGATTGCCGCGATCTGCGCCTCCGCGGTCACCGCAGGATGCGGGGAGCTGGGCTCCGCCGCGGAGGGTGATGGAGAGGCCTCTTCCCGACGGGAAGAGCGCCTCGCCGACCCTGTGACCCTCGATCGTTGGGCTCTTGTCTTTGTCATTAGTATCTACTAGGCCTGGCCTGCCCCCTACCTGGCGCGCCAATCTGTTGCGGCCAATCCCCTCGTCACCGGGAACGAGCGCCTGCAAAAAAAAGAAGTCCGCACAGACCGGAGGTGGCTTCGGCGGGGACCCTCCGACGGTCAAGTCAGTGAGGTGACTGGGCAACAGTGAAATGAAGACAGAGAGCGCAATCGAGAGAGAGAAAGAGAGAGTTGGAGGGAGCAAGCCTGTTGTTTTTCAGACCCCCTGCACTGTTGCCTTCCCCGATATATATATAGTGGAGCGTGGTATGGCGCCGTCATTAATGGCGCGGACAATTGAGGAATTGTCAACTCACTGTAGACTGTCAGAGTCGCCGTGAAAGTGTCACATCGCCGTGGGGCTGTCAAATCACTAGGGTTGACAATGCCCTAGGCGGGATAATGCCCTTAGGTGGCAGTGCCGCATGTCGCTGTCAGGGCTGATAGTCTCTGGCGGCTGTACGGCGATCGGAGGAGTCGACCGACCCTAGGTCGGTGGCCATTTGTGTGGCGTTGGGCGAAGATTCGGGCCCCTCTGATAATCAGCCGGGCATGTTGCGAGAGTCGGCCATCGGACTCCCCGGTTCTGTCGGTAAAGGGCCGTTAATCGGGCGGTGATGGGGTCGGTCGGTCGGTCGGTCGGGTATGTCCGACCATGAGCCGTCGTGAGCGGGAACGGTCGGTATCCCCCAACAGGGCCCATGAGGACTTCCTTTCATTTGCCCGTGTAGGAGTATATGGTGTTTAGAAATATAAGCAATATGCTCTATAAAATTAAAAACTTCTGCATGTATTTTATTATAGGTAGTATAAGTTTGATCAGGACATGAGATACAATGAGATACATCTGTTCACTTATTTGTCTTTGATTAGAATATTTGGCTTTTAACCATGGAGAACAATCCTCAGGAGAGTGGATGTTGATTTTCAGATATGAACTGCTGAAAAATTATAAAAGAATTAATAGGAACTGTTGAAAATTTTGACAAGGCAGTTAGTCTATTGCTGTTTGTTAACTTTGTCATATGGATGTTCTCTTGTAAGTTATATACTACAACAGAGTTTTGTTTTTCTTTTCCTTGAATGAAATTGTAGAATTGACCAATTTCTGCTAGAGCATCATATTTGAAGCTGCTTTTGTTGCCTGTCTGACTGACTTTGCTGTTGCTATGAGATTTTTTACCATGAAAGATCTTATGCATCTGCTAGATGCATGCATTCAACCAGTTTTCTAGAAGATTATACTACATGCTAGGAACACATCTCTGCTTCATCCACCATCTCTGATTAGGTGAAAAATTCTGTCATATGTATCTTGATGAAATTTTTTCAAAATTCAGTCTGGTGCTACTTCGCTCTTTATTGTGATTTGGCCATCCTTTAATTAGTTTTCTAGAAAGTCAATTTTTTGTGCCCTTCAGTGCAGCTAACTTTCAGACTTGTCCATGCTCTTCTTAACTAGGTATTTAATGCCACTCTTTAGTAATAGCACAATTAGGTGGTTGCCCAAATACAAACTGCATGTTAATCTGTGAGAAATGAAAATATCAATATGTTAACTGAATGGTCATATCAAGGCTGACTGGAGAAATAACTTGCTAATGCCCTCATGGTCACTTTTTCCACTTGGCATTGCTTTTCCATGCATCATTGGTGATGTAATAATAACTATTTAATTCCAAATGTTAATTGGCAATTTAGATTAGACATATTCAAGAGATCTTTGGATCTCTATAATCTAATCTATAGACAGAGAACTCATGAAGGCAACGAAGACTCTACTTTCCTGATTGTCATTCCAGGAGTTCAATGGCAACTTTGACTCATTACCCACCGAAATTTCATTCTTTACTTAATCTAAAATATATATATAATAGAATGGAACAAAAAGCTATAATTTGAGAGACTCTAATACTCTATTTTGTATGAGATATTTAATTTTTTTATTTAGAAAGGTGGCGCCATTATCTAAATGATGTAGGGTCTTAGAGTGTATGAACTACAAAATGAAGGAAGAACTGTATCCTCTGTTGTTATTACAGATGCATAATTGCATAAAGGGAAATATTAAGATTTGAAAACATGGAAGAAAATCATGTGTTCGTTGCTCCTTCATGGGCTTCATGTGCTAACAGGATAAGATTTCTCATAATTATGTAGCCTGGTTTCATAGGCTTAAAAAATTCCTTAGCCATAATAGTAAGAAGAATTTTTGGACTTAATTATTTCTCAAGACAATAAATGCTTGGCCTTTTGACAATTCTTGGGGCTTGAAATGAGGTGTGTGGGCAATCACTCTTGAGGCCTGAGAATTTGTGAACTAAAATTCTTTTGTAAACTCAGAGTGTCAGCACCACGCCATTGATAGGTTTTGAAGATAAAGAATGCCTCTCTATAGAAGTCAAAGGATGATAAGAACTGGGTGAACAGGTTAACAAGCCTCTGTTAAGGAGAGATATTAAGATTATAGTGAACAGGAAGTAGGGGAACAATATTAAATTTAAGAATGTAAAGTTAAAATACGATGTGATGATTCTTGGTTGGAATATGAAGGGCATGGACTGGGGAGACATGAATCTTGTGAAGTAAGTTTAGAATTTATGCTTCTAGATAAACTTTATTGAAAGATTGTCGTTTTTGTCAATATTAAGCCAGCGATGACTGAAATTTTAAGTTGGTGTATTAGGATAGGTAAAATGTATTCCAGTTTGCATCTGAAAGATGTTTGCAGAGTTTTTCTGGAGGGGATGACCGATCTCCTTTGTTGAAATAAATCCACAGTATTCTTGCAGTGCAAGAATGCACCATGTACGCTTTGTTTTATTTTTCTTGCTTAAAAGTCCCACCATCATAGGTGCTTAAATTAAAAATGACTGCAAATAGGATTGTTGAGCCTCAAATTCTCTGATGCTTATCAGCTGAACATCTTATATGTGGTGACCATTTCGCTTGGTTTTCAGAGGTAAATTAAATGGCTACTGCTTTTTGTTATTCAAAGAGCTCTTATGAGACTTGAAACTGGTGTAATGCATGAGATTTTGTCTATTGAAATGAAATTAATGAGGGATGCAAGTGAGCTGAGTGAAACTTTGGGCTGTTCAACTTTGTCTTGGTTAAATCAAAGAGGTGTTCAGCCCCTACTTGAGCTAAAGCAAGCTCAACTATATGCATTCAGGCAGGGCTGTTGAGCTGGTTAAACAAGTCAATTCTCCAGCCAAGCTCAAATCAACTATATGTGTAACATCATCTGGTCTTTGAAGCATATGAGAATTAATGGGCCACATGGACAGCCAAGTCTGACCTGTTCATGAACTTGACAGTTAATATGCAGGGCCATAATTTAATATGCAGGGCCATAATTACTTATCCTGTTTGCTGGAATGGATGGCAAATGGCAAACAAAATACAAAGATGCCAAAGGGATCTATATTTTGTCTGAAAAGTAGAATGAAACATGATGTGATACTAGCAAGCGGTTGAAAGATATTTTGCATGTTTTGAAATAGAGTCTTATGGCAGCTTAGGAAGATGCAAAGAAGTAACGATATAAAAGATGATTTCAGTGAAGAGAACAACATAAGAACTATGGAAAGTTATCTGGACTTCGACAATTCTTTATATGGGTTTTTCCCCTTTAATCTTCAAGTTAAAAATAGGTTGGATTTGGGATAATTTCATGGTAATGCAGGTTTTATTATTTGGAAACACAAAAAGGGTCATAAAGTGATGCAAATCGTTCTGCACCAAACAAATGCTAGATGGAGGTTAAGAGGAATTTAAAAGGCTCGAATACTGAAAAATTATTAATAAATCATCTAATCTCGGATGTTATATTTATGGAATATAGATAGAAATTCTCAGGGGTTATTCAGATAAACCTGTTTTATGTTTGATAAATTCTGGAGGAAGACTAATAAGATGGAATATATTTCAGAACTT
Source organism: Elaeis guineensis (assembly GCF_000442705.2). Classification (NCBI taxonomy): domain Eukaryota; kingdom Viridiplantae; phylum Streptophyta; class Magnoliopsida; order Arecales; family Arecaceae; genus Elaeis; species Elaeis guineensis. Next base: position 111,604,845 of record NC_026003.2, read on the forward strand.
TGAAATAACTGTTAGACTTTTTATGGCAGAAAGTGAAGCAAATATAAATAACAACCATGAAGATCTGAGATAATAAGGGTTGAGCAGCATCTTTGCTTTGACACTGTGTTGGCATCATTTTGTACTGGTTCATATACTTATGATAAGGAGGGAGGGAGGATGGGAAAGGTAGAAAGAGGAGGAAAGAAATATAAGATCAAGAGCCCTTTTCTGAGCTGTAGAACATATATGCAATGGACTTAAAGGATTATTTGTGGCTCAAGGATCCAAATAATAAAACCATTCACCAATTAACTAATGGATGAACCAGTTTGAGAGGTCTAATCTTTTTCTGAATATGTTAAAGTTTTTAAAGCGAAATGACTCAACGCTTGGTAGCTATGGGTTCACATCCTGACTTCTTCACTTGTTTCTGATTGTTCTGCCTCTCTTGTAATTATAATCCAACCTACATTGTCTTAAATTTCTGTTGTACCATGATTGATGGGCCATTTGGTTACTTATTTCGTGTGCTTCCTAAAGCATATCTCAGATTCTCTGCTATGACAAGTGACTTCTAAACCGTACATGTATATGTTTCTGTTTTTTTTCCTTCTCCTTGTACTTTGGTGTTTGGTATTATTGGATGAAAAATGAACTACTTACATCCTAACCTAGTTCTATATCCGTGAATCATACTTTAGTTTATTGAGTGGCACATGACCAAAGTGGTAGGATCATTTAATTCATTCTTTGTTACTATTTGGCGCCAAAAAACAATTAAAGGCTTACAATAAGCTAGAGATAAAGAGAGAAGGGAGGTCAATAAAAAAATTTAGGATAAATTGCAGAAACACTCCCTCAAATTTAGGCCATTTTCACTTATACCCTCTGTATTTTAAAAAATGTCAAACTGGTCCCTAAAGTTTCAAAACATTCCAAAGAGACCCCGACGTTCACTTAACCACTGACGGTGTCCGCTTATTGTTACAATGGACAAAAATACCCCTCTCAATTTTAGAGTTTTTTTTTTCCTTCTTCACGGAAGAGAGGGAAGAGAGGACCCGTGCGTCCTTCTCTTCCTCTTTTGTTTTCTTTACTGAACAGGGAGCTCTTGCTCCCCCTATTCCCGGCAAGGAGGCCCTCCACCTTCCCCCCCCCCCAGCCGTCCACCACCTTGGCCGGAGGAGTAGGCCCTGGCGACGCCAACCGGCAGGGTCCGATGACTGGCGGCAGCCAAAACGGCAACGAGAAAATCCAAAACAAAAGGAAAAAAATAGGAAAAATTTTAACAGTTATTTTTCAAAGATTTTTCAGCAATTAATCGACAGAATTTTTGGCTTAGAATCCCATAGAAGATCGAAGGAGTGAGGAGATTACCTGGCTTTTGACGGGCTTTAATCGGGTTTTCCGGCGGCCAAAGCAAGCTTATTCCACCAGAAATCAGAACGAAAAGAGAGAAAAAAAATCAAAGATTGATCGGTGGTTTTCGGTGAGAAGGAACCAGAGATTGAGGCCTTTAAATAGACTTGCACAAGCAACCTTCAAGATCTAACCTACAATTTCCTGATTCCTTTGGGACATTTCACGGTTCACAGCTTCATAGTACTGCAGTTGATCTCTGAGACGAGAAATTTCATAATTTTTTGAATGAATGACTTCCTCAGCCGCAGCTTCTGCTTCAGCCTGTACCAAACCTCTTTCTATAGCTTCAGTTCAGAAACAAATCTTGAAACTGTGATCTCTTGGCAAATTGCTGCAGAATTTATCTCAACTTGAACATCTTCAACATGCTGGATTACTGGAAATGATACTCTTGTACAACTAAATGGCACACTTTGTGATACAACTTGATATCTTTGTATACATTTTGATACACCTTATGGTAGTTTTATATTATGAAATGTGATACCATTTGGTTGCAAGCAGCTTGGTTGAATGTGATACCTTATCTTTCAGTTGATTATGGCACTTTCAATTTTGTTTTAGTTGAATATGATACTTCGAGAAGCTTGGTTGGTTTGCACAATGTTTAGAATTTAAGTATCAGCACAATCTGCTGATACTTAAGTATCAACATATGTTTCGGCAGGTTCAATTGGTTTTTGTAATATTTAGAACTTAAGAATCGATAGGTTGGGCTGACACTTACGTATCAATTTATATTTCAGTATGTTCGATTGGTTTGCATAATGTTTAGAACTTAAGTATTGGCAAGTTGGTCTGATACTTAAGTATCAATTTATATTTCAGCAGGTTCTCTTGGTTTGTATAATATTTAGACTTAAGTATCGGCAGGTTGGGCTGATATTTAAATATCAACTTATATTTCAGTACCAGCTAAGTATCAGTAGGTTGGGCTCAAGTCATTCTATAACCTCATTCCATAAATTGAAAATGTGATTCCATAACCTTACAAGTATCAGCTATAGAGCCCTTAAGTATCAGTTGGAGTATGAGCTGGTTAGTGCTCTTAAATATATCAGGCTTAGTAGCTGAAATGTGATTGTATTATGTTGAAAAGATCATAAACATGATATAGTTAGCACCAAATACCATCTATGCTATGTTTCAAGGAGTCCATGTCATAGTCGAAAAGATTGTCTGTTTGAGTTCTGTCAGGCATTAGAAGCAATAAACTATTCAATGGAATCAAATAATAGTGTAGGTGCATCGCTCAATAGGGAAGCTGACCTCTTGACATTATTAAGCTGACTCATTTTGCGTTCTTTGATTCAGTTATTGTGGACTTATGACACTAATGCTAGAGACAATGTTATACATTGTTTCGCGACCTATAGAAACATACCTGCCATGTTATTCCTGGGCTGTAGGATTATTTCTGTGTCAACAAACATGCAAATTAATTTCCATGTTTCTCCAGCATTGTTCTCTGTCAATGAAAAAATAGAAATGAGAGAAGGATAAAACACTTGGCTTAATTTCATAAAGAAAATGACCTTCTTTTCTCTGGTACAAGTGTTTTTAACTTGTAGTTTTCTACGAAAGTGAAGTTCTTGTATCATATTTAAATTTGGCTGTTATTTAAGACCTCTCTGTTTTGAATGCATTCTTCTCTTTATCTTGCAGTATCTTTACTATTGAGGTGATGATGAAACCTCTTTTCGACCTCTCTCTCCTATTTTCCTTTTGCAACAGTGCATGGCAGTTGGGGCAGTCCATTTCTTCATAAACAACTGCTGCAGTCACTTGTTGAGAGGATTGCAGCAAAAGCATGTGAGGGTCCATGTGGATGTTTGTTTAGTCTGGGAGGTCATAGCAGGGCAAGGACATTAATTCATAACCTTCTGCTGATGATTAAACACTTAGATAAATCAGCACCACTAAGAAAAGGTTTCTCTAAGAAAAAGAAGTGAGGAAAATAATTTAAAAAGTTTTTTATATTCTGGATGAATAAGTAGTTGTTTTCAGACATTTTGGTTAATATTAATTTACCAGATGAATTGGTCCCATTGGAAAACAATTTCTTACGAGACTACCTGTTCCAATCAAACAGAGGCTCTTCGACCCTCCCTTTTCTGTCTCCATCCTCATTCTTTGACTTTAAGGAAAGAAAAATTTTGAAGAGGCCGTCGGAGAATATGGGGAAGGTCTTGGCATGGTATACATCTAACCAGTATGTGATCGGGGTGATGGCATACATGAGAAGATCCAACAGATCCAGGAGAGAGAGGTCAGTATCTTGAAGAGGTGGTGGAGGAGATCAATCGGAGAAGAGGGAGGAAAAAGGAGAGGCGGTAGAGGAATGAGTGAAGGTTAATCGGAGGAGGAGGAGGAGATCAATCGGAGAGGAAGGAGGGAGGAGGTGGACATAAGGGTATTTTTATCATTTTATAAAATAATAATATCATGTGATGATCATGTGACAAGATTTTATTAACGGAGATGGACGGAAAGATCTCTTTGGAACGTTTCGAAACTTTAAGGATCAATTTGATACTTTTTAAAGTACAAAGGGTGTAAGTAAAAATGGCCTAAATTTAAGGGGGTGTTTCTGTAATTTATCCAAAAATTTATGTGATTTCAACCCCTTAAGCTGCCTATTGTCCATTTCAGCAAACTATCATTTGATTGTTATTATCAATTAGCATTTTTCACTTCAACAGAAGGCCTCTCAAGCTTTTAGCCAATAAAAAAAGAAAAATATCATTTTTCAAGAGAACAATCGTCTACTTTTGTCTGCATCACTCAAGGCATGGCATTTTTAATCTCTTTATTGTTCTGGTTTCTAGATATGGTTGGGTCTACCCAGGCAACCCTAAGTTCCTCTTCTCCTATGAGGACAGTGGATTTGATTTGTGAGCAATTCATTTCAGATGGTCATGAACTATGTGACATCACAAGCTTTCTGCCTGCCCTACCATGCACCTAGAGATGGCTTGTCTGAAATTGTTTATAATAGACAAAACCTCCTGTTTCTGCAATAGATCTTTCCGATGAGTTATCAGCTTCAGTTTCTCCACTGAAGTCATTCTGGATGGTTCATAACTTCATATCACTTCATCACATGCAAATGTATATTACATAAAATTTTTAATACTGTTATGACTAGTTTCCTGCCAGTGTAATACTGTGCTTTCTTGATGCTGATTCTGCATATGTCACTGACAGGTTGAAGAGCTGCTAAAGAATTATGAGAATGTTTGTACCCTCCGTGTTAGGATGCCCATCTCATCAGATCTTTCAAATCCACGCAACTTCATCACCAAGATCACCAGGTATGAGAAGGTTGTTGACATCCCCAACTCGATGACTATCTTGGATGAACTTCTTCCCATCTCCATTGAAATGGCAAAGAGAAATCTCACCGGGATCTGGAACTTCACCAATCCTGGTGTGGTTAGCCATAATGAGATCCTGGAGATGTACAGAGACTACATCGATCCAAACTTCACTTGGAAGAATTTTTCTCTAGAGGAGCAGGCAAAGGTGATAGTTGCCCCTCGGAGCAACAATGAACTTGATACCACCCAGTTGAAGAACGAGTTCCCAGAGCTTCTGTCCATTAAGGAGTCCCTGATAAAGTATGTGTTCAAACCAAATCAGAATACTTCTGCAGCCTGAAAATCGAATCTCTGTTTACTCAGCTGATGATAAATGTAGTACTTTCTGGTAAGAATGAATGCAGTTATTTCAATTAGTGATGGCCACGCATTCATCAAGTAATAAAGAGTGATGATTAAATGTTTGTCATTGCCGGATACCCTTTGCCTATCCGGCTCAGTACTCTGAACAGCAAAGAGAAAGTGGAATCTTATCTCATCCGGTTGTTATTGTCTATGACATAGGAGCAGATTAGGCCTTCTTCGCTATGTACTCCCTTGATTTCTGTAGAAAAATGCTTATGCAAGTTTGTGTTTTTCTTTTGGTAGTATTTTTACGGTTATATGTAGTTCATTATTTTTTGTACTTCAGAATGTCAAAATAATAAGTTATTGATTCAAAAACCAAAAAAGTCAAATTAAGGTTGTTTAGATGATCAATTTCTCAAATTAGTGTTCCATGGTTTATCTTTGAATCTTGCATCTGTGCATCAACTTTAGATGATTTCTTTCATTTCCTGTTAGAAAAGGTTGGTCAATGGCACCTGGTATGCCGAATTGTTTATTCAGCTGCATAATGGTCTGTGTTCTGGGAACTCTACCGCCAGAAGTTCGGTCGTGCACTGGAATCATTTACTGCTTTAAGGTTGGAAAATTTCCTCGCTGTCGTTGAGTAGTTCAAATGACCGGAGTCTAGTCTTTGATTGAACTGATCGCATCAATCAACATGTTCATGTTCTTTAGCGGACTGCGTTCCTTTCTTGGATCTCCTATTGCTTAACGAAAAATGTGTGTGAGAAAGAGAGAGCAATTGAAATTTCTTTTTCTACCCAAAAAATAAAATTTTCTGGAAGAAATGATGCAGCTATTCAGGTGTGATAATTTTGATGAATGCATGTGACTGGGGGAAATGCGTTTGCTAAACCATGCCCTGAAGGAACTGGTTTGTTGTCACGACTGCTTTAGATCAAAGGAAATCTCAACCGTGAGAATGTAAGGAGGAATTCATGGTGGACACTTTGGGACGAACACTCTTAGTTTTGAGACCTTCTCCAGGCAAGGTGGGATTCAGAGGAGAGAAAAATGAAGGGAAATGAGAGGAGAAGAGAAGAGAAGAGTTTCGCGGGGAGAGAAAAAAATAGTCAGACAAAAAGATTTCTTAACAGTGATATTTAAGTGTTAATGCATGATTGGGACTTCGGATAAACACCGATGGCTAGATTTTTCCAGGGATATGACTTCAATAGAATGCCCTACTTACCTGCTGTGAGACATGGTCAAGAATCAGCTGGCTTCCCTTAGCTGGAGAGGTCTTGAGCTCGACTCAATCTACACCCATTGTTATGCAGAAAGGATAACAGGAAAAAAAAGTTAAAAAATATTTTTTTAAGTTTTACTTGTTATCGGACACTGCATGCAATATGATTTGGTAAGACTGAAATCAGATCGGATATCAGTATATCCATATCTATATTTATTTTATCTATAGATATTATTCGGATATAAAAATTCATATCGATATTTATTTTAAACAGATACAGATTTAATTCGGATACTGAAAGTATCGGTATAATTACGGATATAACTTAGATAATTAAACTTTATGATTACAAAAACAAGGATATTACTAGATAGGTGCTAAATAAATTAATAACATATTTATATGATTGTATATTTTTCTTAAAGATTAATAAATATTATATAAAATTATTTATAGTCACATATAGATTCAGATATTCGGATACGGATCAAATAGTTATCTATTCATATCCATCTTTCTTTGACAGAAATGGATATGAATACAAATATTAGTTGAATTCTCAAATTTCTGTCCATATCTGGATTGATTTGGATACAAAAATGAATCCAGATGGATAATATTTATGCCACTTTCACTCTTAAGGAGTTTAGAGCTAGATTAAGCTGATGATTGACTAATTCATAGCCGTATATTTCACATGATAATGTAAAGTGGATAAGTAGTCTAACCAAAATATTTTCGCTGCTATCATATGATAGCTATGGCAACATAGTAGCTCATCTTAAGTTTACAAAATCATCAAGCATGCGCATAGCTGCAGCAATCTAGTTTTAGATTTTATATACTCTCAATTTATACATAAAATACTTCAATCATTTCCGTTATAAATGCCATTGAATAATTGAAGGACAAATAAAAAAACTATTTGGCTTAGGCCATTGATCTAACAAAATCTTCATTAATTATGGGAAATAAGGCAATACTAACCCTCTCAATTGCTTCGATCACCTTGACGCTGATGGGCATGTCAAATGTGGGAAGAAATAGAGGGAATAGTTTTTTTTTTTTAGCCTCATAATCACTTCGAGATTGATTGGCATGTCACATGTATGAAGAAATATAAGTGAGGATTTTTTCTAGATTTTTTTTTCATGATATGTCCATGGAATGGAATGATAGATTTAGGCGTAACAGATTTAGATAAATTTTGGATTGTTTGTATGTTTTAATTTTTTTTATATATTTATTTTTGAAAAATAACAAATTTAGACAGAGATCGATATGATTCTTTTTTTATGGACTCTGGGCACTTGCCTTAGTTTTTTGTGCGGACTCTTAACCAAATACTCTAAAACAATAAGCATCGCCCTCACACCACACACACACACACACACACACACACACACACACACCAACTAATGCCTATGTAACTCACATTTCCCTAAAAGGAAAATAAACTTTAATATAAAAATAATATGTGAAGAATATTTTCACAAAAAAAAATAATTTTAAAAAAAATATGTTTAGAATATTTTCTAAAAAGAAAGTAATTAATACGAAAATGATATACTAAGAAAAGTCCGATTAATTTGAAATTTATGATATGGTATATTAGATTCTTCTATGATTTTTTAATATTTTTATTAAATTTTGAATTCATGCTTCTTTGAAAGAAAACTAATATTAATATGAAAATTGTTGCTGTGAGACTCAAAATCTGAAGCTGGGGTAGATAGGATGAAGTTGGACTGGAGGTCGGTAGCAGTCCAATCTGAAATGCTTTCAAAAAAACTTGCAAAATAAGTCAAAAAATTGGATGGGATTCTTCGGTTCTTGATCCTCCGATGCTTAAATTAGTTTTGATCCCGAGAACAGTAGATGGAAAAGAGTAGTAGAGCACAAGAAGAGGATGAAACTAGAGAAATTGAACTGAGAAGAAACTAGAGAATTGGACTGAGCAGGAACTAAAGTCCTTTTTCAAGAACTAGCAAAGTTTCTACCAGTATAGTTTTATTCTAGTTTTGAAATTAGGATTTAAAACTTACCATTGGAGGATCCCTAGCTTTCTATTTATAGAGGGGCTAGTGAGGCTATTACAGAGTTTGTTGGGCCGTTAGAGGAATTTGTTAAATAGTTATAGCGAGCCGTAAGTGAGCTAGATTACTGTACGTATTAGCTGAAAGTGAGATCATACTTAGCTGTATCTGCTAGTTGTGTATGAGATCGTAGCCAGCTATGTATGAGATCATGGCCAGCTGTGGCTTAGCTGTAGGGATCATGAATAAACTCTACAAAATGATTGTTGTAGATAATATAGAAGCTAACATCGGCTATAGGCTGATGTGAACCCGACAAGATCGGTTATTAGCTCATTTGAAGTTGATATTACAGATATAAGTATTATTGATGTACCTTCCTTCAAGTTGGTGAACTCCCGAGCTTGTTACTTGTTAGCAAGTTTATTCATGGCAACTCTGAACTTTGAGATCAGTAATTCAGTGATCTTATGTGATGATGCCATGTAGCATAAGGTCGGTTTAATGCACTAATATTTTACTTTCCACTTTCTATATCTAAAGCGATAGTTATTAGATCGGATATGGGAAGTAGAAATATCTGTCAATTTTTCCCATCAGAAATAAATACGTCGTACCTCGATAATATCAAAATTTATTACTTGGTTGAAAACGAAGAGACATGCACTCCTCTCTGGAAATGATACGGCAGATCTTCCTGCTATCATTATCTGAAAAGGCAGTTTCGAAAATATCAAATAGATATCTGTCATTTATTAGCACTTGATTAATTAATCAGTCTAAATGCGGATCGGTCCGACGTGGCAAAATCTGATGAAGGCATGCCGAACCGTCGTCTGACAAAGCTGTTAGATTAGTGCCAAATGTTACAAATTGGTGATAGGATCAGTTTATCTAAACCGTTGATTTGTCTATAAAAGACTTTCATTTCAAAACAATTGTTTATGTTCACTATTTTCCTACGAGGTGCTGCCGGCTTTTCTTCAGAGGTCTCCTCATGCTCAACGACCGTTGGAGTTCATCGAAGGTGGAGAAGAAGGGTTCTTTTTCATCTCTGGGCGAGTCTCATCAAAAGTTTTTTTGGTAGAAAATTTTTTCTTTCTGTTTCGAGCCTTTCCGTTTCAGTTCTCCTTTCTTTTTCTATTCTTCAAGTTTCTTTACCTTTAATTTTTCTTTAGAAAAACCTCTAGGAAATCATGCCTGCTCAGGGTGGTAAGGGAAAGGAGGTTGTAGGTGATCTAAGGATTCAGTCGACCCAACTTTTGTTAGAGTCTAGAACATCGTGCAGAATCTTCTGTACGTAGTCTCTTAGACTACTTCGGTCCGAAAATGGAGGAATCCATTCTGATCGAGAAGAACCTGATGACTCTTCGGAAAAACTATAACATCTCTAATAAGTACGAGATGTTGGTGCCTGGTTCGAAAGGTTAGATTTCTAAACCCTCAGAAGGTTGCATAATTTTCTATTATGAAGCCCTCCGATCTGAACTTCGATTTTCACTACATCCTTTTTTCTGTAATATTTTTGATTTTTATAAGATTCATCCTATCCAGATAACCCCAAATGCCATTAGGATGATCATAGTGTTCATAATAATGTATAACTTTCAGCACATAGAGCTTAAGATCTTCCTCTTTAGGTTTTTAGTAGTTCTGAAGAAACATCCATATGAGAAAGGTTGGTGGTATTTTTCTCATCGAGAAAACTATAAATTCAGACCTGGCCTTCCTTCCTCCATTCACGACTAGAAACGTCATTTCTTTTTTGCCTGAGCTCTTATTCCATGAGATTTTAGACCTTCCTGGGGGTGTCCAGATATCAAGTGAAACTCTCATTATGAAATTCTCCTTGGGGATGAGGAGGCGCACACACCTTTGATTACCACGGCAGTGCTCAAGCTATCAAGGCTTATTAATGATCAGGTATTGTACCATACTGGTATCAGTCTGTACTCTCATCAGGGTAAAATCGATTTATTTCTTCTTTGACTTTTTTCTTTTGCATCTTCTTATTTCTCTAAATATATTACTCCTTTGTGCAAAAATGAGGTTTGACCCGAAAAAGTTGATAGATGCAAAGAAGAGGAGAGAGGATCCAAAGCAAGCTTCTATTGCCCTCGTACCAAAGAGAATTAAAGATGCAGATCCTCCTGCAGCTCGAGCGCCTTCTCGATCTTCTTTAGCCACTCCATCCCTAGCCACTTCAAAGAAAAGCGACCCTCTAAGAGTCGCACAGAGCAATCCACCTCAGGCACCATCATCTGAACCTTCATCTCGCCCACCAACTGATGTGAGAAAATTAAGGAAAAAGGATAGTGCTTGTCCTGCCCCTCCAAAGTCAAGTCAGAAACCTACTTCCGCTATGGCATTGTCAACTTCGACTGAAAGAGATAGCGTCGGGCGGATATCTCTGCTGGAGCAACCTCAACTTGGTCACAATTTTCTTACCTTGGTGTTGCCAAAGGTCGATATGGAGGCACACTGAAAGAATAAATTGGAAGAGATAACGAATCATGGCTTTAAGCATTTCATTTATGTAAAATTCTTTTTCTTTTTTTTCATCGGTGTTTAGCCAATCTATTATTTTTTCTGTGCAGGTCGTTGTTGACTTTCAGGTCATATATGAGAATATGGCTTGGCTTGTAGAGAATAAAAGGGCTATGAATGATAATATGCTGGTCATCGAGGAGCAGAGAAAGATGGCTGAAAAGAAAGCTGAGGAGAAATCTCAGCTTGCTGAAGGACTCAAAACTCAGCTCAATGAGAAGATGACCACACTAAAGAAAAAAAATCAAAATCTCCTGGACCTTTAGTGTAAAGTAAATGAACAAGAGATAAGTATTTTTAAGCTACATGAACAAGCCAGGAGGAACGAGGAGTTGGAGCTGAGACTTCAGGAGGCGATGAAGGCCAATGAAATTCATGAGAAGGCCATTGAGGCTCTTAAAAAGCAAGTTAGACAAGAGCAAGATAAGACAGCCAAGGCAGTAGAACAGTACAAGGCCTTCAAAGAGTTTCAGGATGAAGTGACTGAGTGCTCTGAGTGGGCATATGACTTCAGATTCTTTCAATGTCGGAATCTGGTCAAGAAGTTGTTTTTCGAAGTTGACATTTCCAAGATGACTTTGAAGATTGCTGTTGACATGAGCATTGAAGGGGAGCTCGAATCACCTGTCGAAGTATCTGAAGAACAAGTTAAGAAGGTGGATCGAGATGTTACCAAGGTCACTGTCGCAAAGCCTATCCCAGTGGTTCCTCTAGCTATGACTGAAGTCCCCAGTACCGAAGTCATATCTATAGAGTCTCCTATTGTTGAGGCTGCTAAGGAGCTAAAACAGATTAAAGAAGAGACAACTCCAAAGAATTTCGATGCTCCTGTCGTTATCTTGTAATTTTTTTTTGGATGTATTGATCCGATATGGGTCTTTTTGATCTGTAATGACCCGATGTGGGTCTTTTTCTCCATTTGAAATATAAGGACCTGGTGAGGGTCTTTTCTCAACATATTTTTCTTCCAGATTAATGAAAGTAGAATTTTTGATGTGTTTTGATCTAATGTATACATCTTTGTCACTTGGACAGATTTTTATAATTTTTTCAAAGTAAAAGAACTTTGTATAACTTGTAGGATCATAATTCAATCAAACTAAATAATTAACAAAGAAAATCTTATCAGTTAATAACTGATTTAAAGTTAAGGTTCAAATGAATCCTTTGTTTGATATGGCCTGGAATAGATCGGGCTCTTATTAGAACCTCAAAATTTGATCTCGATCTTGAGATTACTATTTGATCTTGGCTTTTGGATATATTCAATTGATCCGAAGATTAGATGGACATAGGCTTGATCTGGAGATCGTCATTCATTATCCGATGTAGCTTTGAATAAGTCAGATTCTTAATTAAAAGATAGTCTCGATCCGGAGATCAGTGCTCTTTATTTGATGTAGCTTCGAATAGGTCAAATTTTCAATGGAACAAAATAATTTTGATCAGAAGATCGGATTTTAATTGATCAGGAGATCTTATCTTCATCTTGGCCTTTCAAGACTCGAGCTCAATCCGAAGATCGACTTTTCACTAATCATGAGATCTTATCTCCATCTTGCCTACCTAGACTTGCCGATTTGAAGATCAAATTTTTATTTATCCGAAGATCTTATCTCTACCTTTGCCCTTTAGGGCTTATCAATTCAGAGATTGAATTTTCATTGATCAGAAGATCTTATCTCGATCTTGATCTTTCAGGACTTATCAATCCGCAGATCAGATTTTTATTGATCAGGAGATTTTATCTTCATCTTTGCCCTTTGGGGCTTACCGATTTGGAGATCGAATTTTTATTGATCAAGAGATCTTATCTCCATCTTAACCCTTCAGAGCTTACCGATCTGCATATCAAATTTTTATTGATCCAAAAATCTTATCCCCATCTTTGCTCTTCGATGCTTATCGATCCAGTGAATGAATTTTTATTGATCAGGAGATCTTATCTCCATCTTTGTCCTTCGGGGCTTGCCGATCTGGAGATCAAATTTTAGTTTTCTCATACAATATATGATGTGCAAGAATGAGCTTCTTGGAGTATTTTTATTGATAATACTTCTTGAGATTTTTAGAATTTTAGGTATGAAGAATAGAAGACCTATCTAGGTTTATAATTATATAAGCTCCTAGGCGAATAACATTAGTGATTCGATAAGATCCTTCCCAATTTGGAGCGAGTTTGTCCTGTTCATTTGGTTTAGAAACTTCAGCTCGTCTCGGGATGAGTTCACTTTTTTGGAATGGCTTTGATTTTATCTGAGCATTATAATATTTAGCAACCCTCTGTTTATAGGCTGCTATTCTGATATGGGCTTACTCTCTTATCTCTTCAAGAAGATCTAGATCGGTTCTCAACCGATCAAAATTTGTTGCCTCATAAAAATATCTTACCTTATCAGATGGTAAGCCGATCTCAACTAGAATTACAGCCTCGGCTCTAAAGATAAGTTTAAAATGAGTTTCTCTAGTTGGAATCCGATATGTGATTTTGTAGGCCCATAGAATACTATAAAGTTCTTCAACTTATAATCTCTTCACTTCTATAAGCCTTATCTTTAATCCTTGAAGGATAGTCCTATTCGTGACTTAGACTTCACCATTCGACTGTGGATGCTCAACAGAAGTAAGCCGATGATTGATATGAAGTTTGGAATAAAATTCTCTGAGCTTGGGATTGTCAAACTACCGATCATTATTGGTAATAATTATCTGAGGTAAATCAAATTGGCATATTATTAATTTTCAGATAAAATTCTACATCTTTTTCTCAGTAATTTGAGCCAGAGATTCTGCATCCATCTACTTAGTGAAGCAATCAATAGCAACCATCAAAATTTTTTTTTGACCTATTGCCACTGGGGAAGGCCCCAATATATCCATTCTCCAAATTGCAAAGAGCCATGGTGTAGTAATAGAAATGAGTTCGACAGTAGGCTGACGTTGGATATTGGCATACCTTTGATATTGATTGTATTTATTGACAAGATCGACTGCATCTTTTGGATGGTTGGCCAATAATAACTTTATCGAATTACTTTATAGGCAAGCGATCTGCCCTTCAAGTGATTTCTACATATTGCTTCATGCATTTTTCGAAGTGCATAATCAGCCTCAGATAGTTTCAAGTACTTAAGTAAAGGAAGTGAATAAGATCTTTTATATAACTAATCTCCTTGAAGAACATATCATGGAGATTGTCTTTTGATACTTCTAGCTTTAATAGGGTCATCGAGTAAAATTTTCTTAGTTATATAGCTAACAAGGGGGTCAATCCAGCTCGATTCATAACTGACCTGAAATATAGAAAGAATCTCAATACTAGGCTTTTTTAACTACTCGATCAAAACCTTTTGATTAAGTTCTAAAAATTCTGATGTAGCAAGATGTGACAAGACATCAGCTCGGATATTTTTTGACCTCGGGATTTGTAGGACTTCAAGCTCCTCAAAATTTTTAGGTAATTCCTTTATATTCTTCAAATATCAAGCTATTATGAGGTCTTTAGCCTCAAATTGATCTCGTACCTAGCTGATGACAAGCTGCAAGTCGATAAAAATATTCAACTTTTTGACTCTAAGCTCTTTCGCCATCTTTAATCCTGCAGTCAGGGCTTCATATTCAGCATCATTATTAGAAGTATTAAAATTGAACCTTAGGGCTTGCTCGATAATAAATCTTTCAAGACTTATCAAAATTAAACTAGCATCACTTTTTCGAGAATTTGAAGCTCTGTCCACATGCAGAACCCAGGATGAACCATTAGTAATGTCTTCAAAATTTTCTGAAGTTGATCCGTCATCAGGAATAGTGCATTCCACAATAAAATTAGTTAATACTTAGCCTTTTATAGCAGATCGAGATCGATATTAAATATCAAACTCACTGAGTTTTATAGTCCATTTAGCAATCCGATCCGACGTATCAACTCACTGTAATACCGATCTCAATGGCTGATCTATTAATACTATAATTGCATGAGCTTGAAAATATGATCAAAGTCATCGGACTGATGTGATCAAAGCATATATCATCTTTTCGACTTTCTTGTATCGAATCTTGGCATCTCACAATAATTAGCTTGTATAATAAATCAGCCTTTGAATACCTTTATCTTTTCGGATAAGAATCGAGCTAACAGCATTAGGTGAGACAGATATATACATATATAATTCTTTCCCTTTAACTGGTTTTAAGAGAAGAGGCATCGAGTTGAGATATTTTTTTAAATCATCAAAAGTACTTTGGCATTCTTTTGTCCAGTCAAAATTTTTAATCTGTCTTAATGTCTTGAAGAATGGAAGACATCTTTCAGCTAATTTAGAGATGAATTGACTGAAAGCTGCTACTCGTCTAGTGAGTTGCTGGATTTCTCTGATGGTGGTCGGATACTTTATTTTTGATAATGCATGAATTTTCTTAGGATTTGCTTGTATTCTTCTCTGATTTATAAAAAAATAAAGAAACTTATCCGAGGTCACTTCGAAAATATATTTGTTTAGATTAAGCTTCATCTGATGCTTCCTGAGCTGTCCAAATACTTCTTCTAGATCGATAATATGGTGATCTATTTCAGTATTTTTTATCAGTATATCATCAACATAAACTTTCATATTTCGATCAATTTGATGCTCGAAGACTTTGTTGACAAGACGCTGATATATTGCACCTGTATTTTTAAGATCAAAAGGCATCATTTATAACAATACAAACCTCTTTCGATAATGAAGGCTATGTTTTCTTCATCTTCTGGAGTCATTCTGATCTAGTTATATCCTGAAAAAGTATCCATAAAACTAAAAAGTTTATGACCTGAAGTGGTATCCACTAGCTGATCAATCTTTGATAGAAGAAAGCTATCTTTTGGGCAAGATTTGTTAAGGTTGGTGTAGTCAATACATATTCTCCACTTGCTATTAGCCTTCTTGATCAAAACAATATTAGCTATCCACTTCGGATAATGAGCTTCTCTGATAAATTTTGCATTTAGAAGCTTATCAACTTTTTCATCAATTTTTTTTTGTCTTTTTGGACCAAAACTCCTCTTTTTCTACTGAACTGGCTTAAACTTTAGATCAACATTCAGTTTATGAATAATTACATTAGCAAAAATATCAGGCATGTCGGAAGTCAATCAGGCGAAGATGTCGGTATTTGTCTGAAGAAACTTGATTATTTTATCCCTCAGGTCAAATTTGAGATTTGACCTATTTTGAATTATTTTTTCAAATCATCTCCCAATGGAATAACTTTCAATTTTTCAGCAGGCTCACCTCATTTTTTTTTGACCTCATCTATTGGATTTGGTACTTCAATTGGTGTGATTTTCGAGGATTGCTTCATCTTGGAGGCAATCATAAAATATTGCCGAGCTACTATCTGATCTCTGCGTATTTCTCTAGTCCCTTTCTTAGTCGAGAATCGCACCAATAGATGATATGTGGAGATAATAGCTTTGAGAGCATTAAGATCAGATCGATCAAGAATAGCATTGTAAGCAGATGAGACTTTAACCATCAGAAAGGTAAGCTACACTATTGATTACCTTAGTTTCTATCCTACTGTAACTGGTAGAGCAATTTCTCCTTCAATAGCTACTGAATTTTTTGAGAATTCGATGAGCGGAGTGCTGACATGCTTTAGCTGATCTGTCATATTTATTTTTGAGAATGCATCATAGAACAATACATAAACATAGCTTTCATTAGCAACTAAAATTTTTTTACATCATATTTTACTATTGTCATAGAAATAATAACAGCATTATTATGAGGGGTTTGAATTCACTTTACATCATCCTCAGAAAAGGAGATAATATCTTCAATCTTCTATCTCTTAGGGGATAGATTAGTAGTCTTCTACAACACATCAAATATCATGTTGATGACCCCAATAGTTGGCCGATTATGATTCTCAAAATTTTCTTCTATCTGAGGTCAATATTCAATGATTTTGATTGGCCTCACGAATTTATCGAGATAGCCTCAACGCACCAGAGCCTTTATCTCATTTCAAAGTTGCCTACATTCCTTGGTATCATGGCTATGATCTCGATGGAAGCGATAGTACTTTCTTTTGTCTCTCTTTGCTGGTGGAGCTATCATTGGCTCTGGCTTTTGGAGATATCTCTCTCCTTCAATTTTCATAAGGATCTATGCACGGGGGGCGGACAGAGGAGTGTAGGAATTAAAATGTCGAGGCAGGCTTCTTGATCTAGAATTTTTTTGAGGTCAGTCAGAGCCTTTGCTTTGTTGAGCTCCATCATCCTCTCTCAATCGCTTCTTCTCATTTTTATTTTTATTTTTATTAGTCTGCCTGGTGATGGCTTCTTCTTCTCCAGCCTGAGCATACTTTCATACTTGATCGAATATCTCATCATAGATATTTGAAAAATTTTACTCAAAGAAAAGATTAGGTAATTGCTCTGAAGTTTTCTTTTTAAGGCAGACATGGAGACCACCTCATTAAAGTTTTTTACGTTCAGAGTAGCTGCATTGAAGCGAGCCACATATTTTCGGAGGTCTTCTCCCTCCTGCTACTTGATAGAGAATAGATTATCCATGTGCCTCAGATAAGGTCGGTTAGTACTAAAGTATGTAACAAATAGTCTTTCGAGCTGCTCAAAAGAAGAAATGGACCCCTGTGGGAGTTCAAAAAAATCATATCCTCACTGCTTTCTTGAGGGTAGCAGGAAAGATAATGCACAATAGGGTATTAGAAGCCCCCTATAAGGCCATGAGAGCTTTGTAGCTCTCAATATAATTCATTAGATCGATGGAGCCATCGAAGGACTCAATAGTGGGCATCTTGAATTGATTCGAAATCGATTCATTCAGGATTTTTTGAGAGAAAGGAGATCGAGGTTATAGCTATTTTTATTTTGAGATTGACCTCCTACCTGGATCTCCATCAGGCGCTTTTCAAGATTTTGAATCTTGTGCTCCAGATCATCCTCTCTCTGAGATTTTATATTATTGGGAGCAAATTCACCATTAGCCTCATCATCAATATGGTTTTCATCTTGATGGACTGATTGACGGCTGTGTTGAGACATAACTTTCGAAGGAGAAGCTTCTTTTCGATATCGCTCCTTAATCTTTTGAAGCTATTAAACTGCTGGTGTCAGAGCTTGAATTTGTTGAACGAGTAGAAGGAACTGTTGAGGATTAACAGTAACTGATTGTTGTTAGGAAGCTTCTGACAGAATATTCGAAGAGGACGGAGATGCCAAAGAATTATTTGGTGCCCATGCTCTGACCATCTTTTTCACAAAAAAGCAGTCAAAAGTTCTTCTTTTAGTGCTAATCTGTTGTTGTGAGACTCAATATAAGGCTGGGGCAGGTCGAATGAAGTCGATTGAAGGTCAGTAGCAGTCCGATCTAAAATATTTTCGAAAAAACTTGCAAAATAAGTCAAAAAATCAAATGAAGATCCTCTGATTCTTAACCCTTCGATGCTTAAGTCAGTCTTGAGCTCGATAATAGTAGGTGAAAAGGAGTAGTAGATGTTGACCCCAGGATTAATTTTGATGATAACAAAAGTATTTGAGTACAAATTGTTAGATTAGTAACATGGATTGTTGAAGATGTGTAGCTTTGAATTCAAATTGCTTATTTGTTTCAAGTATTTCCTAGTAAATCAAAATGGAAAACCACCAATCAAATTATTTGTGAAAGCTCTCCAGACTAGACACACCTTGGAAAAATTTTAATGAGAAATAAAATCAAATAAACAAGGTAAGTCTAGCCTAAAAAAAAATTAAAGAAAAAAGGCTGTCAAAGGACTAATGGCATGTTTGGCATACAAACTGAGCCGATCCAGTTTTAACTGAGCCAACCCAGTAGGAGAGAACAGTCAAAAGATAGAAATACTGAAGTTTTATGGAACAGTTCAGTTAGTCATCTAGTACAGTCAGCCAGTTCAACTGAGCCGATCCAGTTTCAGATTGAGCCAACCAACTGAGTAGTAGAGCAAAAAGATAGAAAGCTTAATTTTTAGCCTTCTGAACTAAGCCGATCAAGTTTAAAAGTGAGCTGACCCAGTTTAACTGAGCTGATCAAGTTTCAGGCTGAGCTGACCAATTGAGCAGTAGAGCAAAAAGACAGAAAGCTTAATTTTCAGCCTCCTGACACTGAGCCAACCCAGACAAAATTTAAGCCGACTCAGTTGGAAATTAAGTCGACTCAGAGAAAACTGAGCCGACCCAGAACTGTAATGGCTAGTTTTTTTGAATAGCCATTTTTTGCTTCAACACGCCTCCAACGGCCATTTCTTCCTCTCCAACAGCTAGAACATTTATTGCAGCCATTCCTAGTGCCTTGCATTAATGGGAAACATCAAGAATTTAAAAGGGAACACTCTTTGTACATCTAAGGGACTTTTTGAAGAGTTTTGAGAATATACATTCAAGTGCATTCATACTGAGCTGAAAAAGTATGAAAGGAAGGAGTTATTTTTGCGAGATTCTTTAGTCCTTCCATCATCCTCAAAGTGAGAGGAGCTTGGAGTTAAGCATTGATGATCTTTACCAACTCTTACAAGTGTTCAAAGAAAAGAAACCAAGCCGATAAACAAAGCAACTCCAACTTCCTCTCTGGGCTTTATTGAGTATTTCTCTTTTTTAAATTTTACTTTTATTATGTTTATTTTTAAGTTTTCTGGGATGAAAAACTTGGGTTGGTCTAAGCTTAGAGTTGGACATTGTATTTGGTTTGATTGGTAAGCCAAGTATAAAATCAATCACAGTTGATTGTTAGCCCGTATAATAATTATTGTACATTATGGTTGGCGAGCCTAGGATAGAATCAATCAGATTGGATTGTGATCCCCAAAAAAATAATCAAACTGTAATTCTTATAGTGAATTATAGTTGAATTTTCAAGTGATTTACTTAGGAGCAGACGTAGATGTTGAGTTTGATGCCGAACTACTATAAAATTTTGAGCTTGTGATTGTGTGCTTATTTACTTATTATTCTTACTTGTTGTATATAGTTTACTTGTCTTATGAAATATTTAGTTATTAAATTTTTATACACAAGTAGCTTAAAATTTTTAAATACTTAATTCACCCCCCTCTTGGGTAGTCATCCTTGGACAATAAGTGGTATCAGAGTGGGTGCTCACTTGTTCCTCAATTCTTTGAGCTAAAGATCATATGGCAAATCCTATTGAGACTTCATTGGTTGAGGAGCAATCAACGAATAGGCCCCCACTTTTCAATGGTATTAACTATATCTATTGAAAAGTAAGAACGAGGATATTTATTCAAGCACAAAATTATGATATATGGAATATCATAATAAGGGGCCCACACACACTCACTATAATGGTAGATGGCATGTCCATTCCCAAGTCTGAAAAGGATGAGGATGAACATGATAAGAAACAAGCTTAATTCAACGCCAAAGCAATGAATATCTTATATTGTGTTTTAGATGCTAACGAGTTTAATAGGATATCAACATGTTTATCCATCAAAAAAATTTGAGATAGACTTGAAGTCATCCATAAGGGTACTAGTCAAGTCAAGGAGTCAAAGATAAATATGTTCTTACATAAGTATGAACTATTTAAAATGAAACCACATGAAATAATCACTGAAATGTTCAATAGATTCACGAATATTTTGAATGGATTAAAAAGTTTAGGCAGAGATTATTCTAACAGTGATGTGGTGTGTAAAATTCTTAGATCTTTGCCAAAGAATTAAGAGCCAAAGGTGACCGCTATTCAAGAGGCAGAAGACCTAAACAAGTTAGCTTTGGAAGAACTTATCGGATCGCTCATAATACATGAGCTCAATATGAATCGAGGCAAGAAAGAAGAGGTAAAGAAGAAGAAAAATATAGCACTCAAGGCCGCCGCCATCCATGAAGAAGAAAGTGAATCCAAAGAAGATTCGAAAGATGATGAGGAGATGGTCATGTTAGCAAGAAGGTTCAAAAAGTGCATGAAGAGAAAAAAAAATTTGAACCAAGGAAGAGATATAATAAGAGAGAAGGTAGCAAAGAGAAAAAGAAGAAAAAAGAGAAAGAACAACCACCTCTTTGCTATGAGTGCAAGAAGCTCAACATTTTCGAATGGATTGTCTATTTTTGAAGAAAAGCTCTAAGAAGCCTAAGAAGAAAGCATTTAAGGCAGCATGGAGCAATGGTGAGAACTCTTCTTCAAGTGAAGAAGAATTTTCAAGAGAAGAAAAGGCAAATCTTTGCCTTATGGCTCTAGAGGATGAGATAAGTGATGATGACCAAATTTCTGAATTTACTTTTGAAGAACTTTACGATGCATTTAATAATTTACTTGGTAATTATATGAAATTATCTTATAAGAACAAGGAACTTAAGAAAGATAATCAATCCTTAAGCAAAGATAAGGCTAAAGTAGAAAATGACTTCAAAGAATCACAAAGTGAATTAAATAAATTAATTAAAAGAAATGAATCACTATAAGAAGAGGTAAAAAAACTAAAATTCATTATAGATAGATTTATATTAAGCTCTCAAAACCTATAAATGCTTATTGAAAATCAAAAATTGATCTTTGACAAAGCCAGAATAGGATACAACCCATTAAGAAAAAAAAAATCTTAAAAAATGTGTACACTAAATCACAAAATCAAAGTAGAAACATAACTTATCATAGATACAATAAAATTGGACATAAATTTATTGAATATAAGACCTTTAATGCAAGAAAAGTTATTAATACAAATAAGTAAAAGATTAAGCAAATTTAGATTTCAAAAGGAACCATTCATGCTAACCTCCAAGGATTCAAGTTAACTTGAGTACTTAAATTTATTTGATTTGCTTGTGTAGATGTGCTTGGTATCTGTGACAGCAAAAAAGAGATAGTATCTTGATAGCGGATGTTCGAGGCATATGACAGAAGATAGATCACAATTTATCTCTTTTGAAACTAAGGATGGGAGTGGTGACATTTGGAGATAATGGTAAAAGCAAAATCATCAGTCTCAGTAACATCTTGATTACACCCTCCACTAGCATAGAAAATATATTATTAGTAGAAGGTCTAATGTATAACTTACTTAGCATAAGTCAATTATGTGATAGAGATTTCAATATTGTATTTAAATCATCTCATTGCATTGTAACTAGTTCATTTGATAATAGCATTAAATTCATAGGAAAGAGGTATGGTAATATTTATATTGTTGATCTTGATGAGCTTAAAAATAAAAACATTGAATGTCTAGTTGCTATGATATTAAAGCAAATAAATCTAGTTAGATTTGGCATAATAGACTAGGTCATCCAAGCATAGACTCATTGACAAGATTGATTAAATATGACTTAGTAAAAGATTTACCTAAAATAAATTTTAAAAAGATAAAATTTGCAAAGTATGTCAACTTAGTAAACAAACAAAATCTTCTTTTAAATCCAAAAAAATTGTTTCAACTACTAAGCCACTTGAACTTCTTCATATAGATTTATTTGGATCGATTTCAACTACTAGTCTTAGATAAAAAAGATTTGATTTTATAATATTGATGATTTTTTTAAATTCACATAGATATTTTTCTTGGCACATAAAGATGAAACTTTTGAAATATTTATTGATTTGTTTAACAAAATTACTAGTGAAAAAAGAATGTAAGATTTTGAAATTAAGAAGTGACCATAGCATCGAATTTGAAAACTATAAGTTTGAAAAATTTTGCTCTAAAAATAGAATTAATTATAATTTTTCAGCCCCTAGGACACCTCAACAAAATGGATGGTAGAAAGAAAGAATAGAATCTAAATTAAAATGACACGGACCATGCTTTGTGAAAGCAACCTCTTAAAGTATTTTAGGTGGAAGCTATTAACACCATATATTATGTGCAAATAGAGCATTAATTAGACCTATTTTGAAAAAAACTCCATATGAACTTTATAAAGAAAAGAAACCTAATATTTTATACTTTAAACTTTTAGATGTAGATGTTTCATTTTAATTAATGGTAAAAATAAACTAAAAAATTTGATGCAAAATTAGATGAAGGCACCTTTCTAGGTTATTCATCTCATAGTAAAGCATATAGAGTATTTAACAAAAGAACATTAGCTGCAGAGGAATCTGTGTATTTATTTTTGATAAACTAACTCTCTTAAAGTAAAAGAAGAACTTGATATGGATGCAGGTCATCTTCAAAAAAATTGAAAGATATGACACTTGAAGATGCTCTCTTTCAAAAAAAAAAGATGAAGAGCAAGATATAGAAAAAAAGGTCCATAACTCTAAGATGAATAAGGTACATCGAATTTATTAAAAAATAGAGGTATGATCACAGTCACCTTAAAAATTAATAATAGATGATCCATCTCATGGTGTTAAGCCTAGAGCATCACTTATGGAAGCCATGAATCATTTTGCATTTGTTTCACATTTAAACCTAAAAATATTATAAAGCTAAAAAGATCTAAATTAATTTTAACAATATAAAAAGAATTAAATCAATTTGAAAGAAATAAAGTTTGAAATTATTTAAGAGACCTAAAATTTTTAGTAATTGAAACAAAATGGATCCTTAGGAACAAGCTAGATGAGAAGGGCAATATAATCAGAAATAAAGCTAGATTGGTTGCACAAGGATACAATCAAGAAGAAAAATTAATTTTGATGAATCTTTTGTACCCCAGTTAGACTTGAAGCTATTAGATTGCTCTTAGTATTTGCTTATTATATAAATTTTAAACTCTTTCAAATGGATATCAAAAGTACCTTCTTGAATAGAATAATTGAGAAAAAATTTATGTAGAACAACCTCTAAGTTTTAAAAATAAAAAATATCTAATCACGTATATAAACTTAAGAAAGTATTAAATAGATTAAAACAAACATCTAGGGCTTGGTATGATAGATTAAGTAAGTTTTTATTAGATAATAATTTTAAAAAAATTAGATAAAATATTATTTATAAAAAAATAATGATTTATTGATTGTACAATTATATATGGATGACATTGTATTCGGTGCTACTAATAAAGATTTGTGTAGAGATTTTACTAGATTTATGCAGGGAGTTCGAGATGAGCATGATGAGAGCTCAACTTTTTCTTCAGATTTCAGATCAAGCAATCAAATGAGGAGATCTTCATCAACTAAAGCAAGTACATCATAAAGATACTAAAAAAATTTGGAATGAAGAATGTTAGAGGAAGTGGCACCCCTATGAACACAAGCTGCAAACTTGATTAAGATTTGAAAGAAAAGCAGTGGATCCTAAGCTATATCGAGGTATAATTGGATCCTTACTTTACTTAACTGTAAGTAGATCGGATATAATGTTCAGTGTATGCATATGTACAAGTTATAATCTAATCCTAAAGAATCCATGTAATTATAGTTAATTTTTTTTTAAATATTTAATAAATACTCAAGATATAGATTTTGGTACTCTAAGTAATCTTCATTAGAATTAATTGGTTATAGTGTTCTAATTTTGTTGGTTGTGCTTAGATAGAAAAAATATAAGTGATACATGTCAATTTTTAGGAATGAATTTGATCTCTTAGTTTAACAAGAAACAAAACTCATAGTCTTATCAACGATGGAAGCGAATACATAGCTCCTGAGAGTTATTGTGCTCAATTATTATAAATCAAACAAAACTAGATAACTATGGCATCACCTACAATAACATATCTATTCGATGTGACAATACTAGTGCCATAAATTTAATTAAAAATTCAATATTACACTCAAAAAAAATATATAAAGTAAGACATCATTTATTAGTGATCATGTGCAAAATAATGATATAATGCTTGAATTTATACCAACTGAAAATCAAATGCTATATCTTCACTAAGCCATTAAATGAAAAAGATTTTGCACAATTAGAAAATAATTAAATTTATTTGATCCAAATTGTTGATTTGATTAAATGTGCCAAAATGAATGATTGATTTGTCGTATGTACTAAATTAAATACTTTTAAAGTATTGAATTTTTTGAATTATTCATGGTTATATTTGAGTCGACTAAGTTGCTAGTCAACCCAAATTTTTAGTCGACCCAGCATGGAGCCGACTCAAAATTAAACTTAGTTAACCCAGTTTGTTGGGATCCTACTTTTTAATGGGACTTTCACAAGCCCTATTTCATTTCATTTTTGATTTATTTGGAGTGTCTCACTGTAAAGAACTCTAGGAACCCCAAAAACCCTCCCTAGAACCCTAATCCACTATATTTTTGGGAGAATTTTTGGATCCATGGTGCCCAAGAAATGTATTGCATCAAGATTGAAGCATCATTGCCCCTTTCCATCGTCAAGACGTGGGATTAATGGTGAATGGCAGACAAGTTACACGAGGACAGTCGCGTTGAGCCATCTCAGCCCGCGCAGCTCATCTCCATCTCCTTCTCCTCCAGCAGCCGCTGCTCCTTCGGTATCTTCATCCTCTCCTATGCAAGGTCAAAGTTAGATTCTCTTCTAGGATAGTGACTGAGGGAAGAAATATTGACTTTGATTTTCTGGAGACTGAGGATTTTGAGATTGGGGAGCTTTTGAAATTTCAAAGATGGAAGTATCTTTGTTCCTGAACTTGCCACTTACCCAAATTTAGTGAGGAAATTGTATGCAAATGCAAGGGTTAGTCCAAGATATTTTGTGTCTGAAGTAAAAGTATTAAAATTGACTTGACTAAAGAGAGATTGGATCATTGCTTAGGGTACCCACTGAGGGAGCTATAAGACTCTCTGATAAGGTTAGTGGGTTACAATATTGTTTGGGAGAGAGGATCGATGCACTTTGAGAGATACATGCTAGAGATCTTTTAGTAGAGCATCATCTTCTTCACCATATGGTTGCGAGGATTCTCCTCTCTAGAATCAGTAGATTTGACTTTGTGACTGCAAAAGATATTGCTATTCTATATGATTTGATTAAGAAAGAGAAGTTTAATCTACTTGCTGTAATTTTGAGGACAATGTAAGAAAATATTTCAAGGGTAAAGACTGCTTTACCTTATAGAATGTTTTTGACTTTGATCTTTAGAGATTTTGGTATGGAGTTGAAGGAGAATCGTGCAAGTTGTTGCAGCATTTTGACACTTACCATGCCAAATCACTAAAGAGGATGAAGTACAAGAAGGTGGCTGACTGTACTTGGATAAAGGTGGATGAGTAGAAGGAAGAGGAGTGCCAGAGCATGTGCCGCATCCAGCCCGATCGATGCATCAAGAGTCGGTTGCATCTTCATCTACTGTTCGTCTCACTGAGGATCAAATTGAGGATATTGTACAACGGGTTGTTGATCGAGTATCTGGAGACATTGTCAGCGAGTTGTTGATCAGATTGACAGCATTTCTACTTCAATAAAGGTTGCTGTGCGTGAGGTGCTAGCTGGGCAACATTCTTCTGTGCCCATAGATCCATCTTCCTCCTCCCACCTAAGCCTACATTAGATGAGGATGCATGTAGTGATATGTTCATTTTGAGCCTTTCTTATGCCAGCATCCTATGTTTTGATCATGCTTATGTCATATCTTATATGTTCTTTATATTGAATGAATGAAAATTTGGAGTTTGTTTTATATGCCAATGTTTCTATTTGGGTGATCTTTTGATTATGTGCAATGTTCACTTTTTTATAATGACAAAAAGGGAGATGAATTTGAGTACTTTTTGAAGTTTGAAATTTTCAATTGACAGGTTATAGAACTAATGGCACATAGTGAGACTATTTGAAACTATTTGAAACAAAGCAATGTAAAAATGTGAATATTGAATTTGATTTGAAGATGAAACAAAGTGAAATTTGAATTTTGAAACCCAAAAAACAATTGGCACATAGTAATGGGGAGCAATACAAATTTTTTAAATCAAATTGTACTTATATATCATACTCAGGGGAGTTTATGATAAAGTGAAATTGAATATATATGATGTGATTACAGTGAAGTGAATTTAAAATTTGAGAGAAAGGTATACTCAAGAATTTTATCATCACAAAAAGGAGAAGATTGTTAACCCCGAGATTGATTTTGATGATAACAAAAGTATTTGAATATAAATTGTTAGATTACTAATATGGATTTTTGAGGATGTGTAGCTTTGAATTCAAATTACTTATTTGTTTCAAGTGTTTCTTGGGAAATCAAAATGGAGAACCACTAATCAAATTATTTATGAAAACTCTATAGACTAGACACACCTTGGAAGAATTTTAATGAGGAATAAAATCAAGTAAACAAGCAAGTCTAATCTAGAAAGACAATTGAAGAAGAAAGGCTGTCAAAATATCAATGGCATGCTTGGCACACAAACTGAGCCGACCCAGTAGGAGAGAACAGTCAAAAGACAGAAAGGCTGAAGTTTCATGGAACAATTCAGTTAGTCGATCCAGTTCAAAGTGAGCCGACCCAGTTTAACTAAGCTAATCCAGTTCAGACTGAGCTGACCAACTGAGCAATGGAGCAAAAAGACAGAAAGCTTAATTTTTAACCTCCTGACACTGAGCTGACCAAGTTTAAAATGAGCCGATCCAGTTCCAGACTGAGCCGATCTAGTTCCAGACTGAGCCGACCAACTGAGTAGCAGAGCAAAAGGCAGAAAGCTTAATTTTCAGTCTCCTGATACTGGGCCGACCCAGATAAAATTTGAGTCGATCCATTAGAAATCGAGTCGACTCAGAAGAAACTGAGCCGACCCAAAACTATAACGACTAGTTTTTTTGAATAGCTTTTTTTGCTCTAACGCCTCCAACGCCATTTCTTTCTCTCAACGGTTAGAACATTTATTGCAGCCTTTCTTTGTACCTTGCATTGGTGGGAAACATCAAAGATTCAAAAGGGAACACTCTTTGTGCATTTAAGGACTTTTTGAAGAGTTTTAGAATATACATTCAAGTGCATTTATAGTGAGATGAAAAATATAAAAGGAAGGAGTTATTTTTCTGAGATTTTTTAGTCCTTCCATCATCCTCAAAGTGAGAGAAGCTTGATGTTAAGCATTGAAGATCTTCACCAACTCTCAAAGTATTCAAAGAGAAGAAGCCAAGCTGACAAATAAAGCAACTCCAACTTTCTCTCGAACTTTATTGAGTATTTCTTTCTCATTTAAATTTTACTTTTATTGTATTTGTTTTCAAATTTTTTGGGATGAAAAACTTGGATTGGTCCAAGTCTAGAGTTAGACATTGTATTTGGTTTGATTGATAAGTCGAGTGTAAAACCAATTGAAATTGATTGTTAGTCCGTGTAAAATAATTATTGTATGATTGTGATTGGTGAGCCTAGGATAAAATTGATCGGATTAAATTGTGATCCCAAAAAAATAATCGAACTATAATTCTTATAGTGAATTATAGTTGAATTCTCAAGTGGTTTACTTGGGGAGTGGACGTAGGTGTCGAATTTGATACTGAACCACTATAAAACTTTGAGCTTGTGATTATGTGTTTGTTTACTTATTTTCTTACTTATTGCATGTAGTTTACTTATCTTATAAAGTACTTAGTTGTTAAATTTTTATACACAAGTAGCTTAAAATTTTTAAATATCTAATTCACCCTTCCTCTTAGGTAGTCATTTTTCGACAAAATAGAGCACAAGAAGAGGATAGAACTAAATAATTGGACTGAGCAGGAACTAGAGTCCTTGTTCAAGATCTGGCAAAGTTCATACTGGCATAGTGTACTCTAGTCTTGGAATTAGGATTAGAACTTACCACTGGAGAATCTTTGGCTTTATATTTATAGAAGGGCTAGTGAGGCTGTTACAGAGTTTGTTAGATCGTTAGAGGAGTTTGTTAAGCGGTATAGCCAGCTGTAAGTGAGGTAGAGTATAGCTATATGTATTAGCTGGAAGTAAGATCATATCTAGCTGTATCTGTTAGCTGTGTATGAGATCATGGCTAGCTGTATCTTAACTGTAGGGATCATGAATAAACTCCATAAGATGATTGCTGTAGATAATAAGAAGCTGACATCGACTACAGACCGATGTGAATCCGATGAGATTAATCATTAGCTCACCTGAAGCTGATATTATAGATATAAATATTATCGATGTACCTTCTTTCAGGTCGATGAACTCCCGATCTTGTTACTTTTTAGCAAGTTTATTCATGGCAACTCTAAATTTTGAGATCAGTAATTCGGTGATCTTATGTGACAATGCCATGTGGTATAAGATTGGTTTAATGCACCAACAAAAATAATATATTAAAATATTTTTTACATGGAAAATATTTTTGTTCCATAATTTTTTTTGCATAATGATTTAGTTATACTAGATTTATTTGGTTCATAGATATAGAATATTTAGAGTTTTTAATATATTTTTAGATAATTTTTTATTTTTTAAAAATATTATATGTTTTAGATGAATTTTTTATATTTTTTAATATTTATAAATTTTTAATTATTTAAATTTATGTTAAGATCGGCTTATGGGGCTCGACGGCTTCCAGTATCGATCCAGCAGAGTTAAAACAACTAAGATAAAAATATTATTAATATATTTAACTATCATTAAAATTTGTTATTTATATATATATATATATATATATATATATATACACACTTAGCTATAAAATTTTAAATTATTATTTTATATTTTAAAATAATTTTTTAAAAAAAAGAAAAAAACTTAATCGTACGTATTATGAGGTTCTGAGGCTAGGTTCCTGCAAAGTTCTCTGCCCTCACTCCTCGTGCAGATGCACACCACACACCTACCCATCATCCAACATCGGTCACGTTCCTACTCAAAACAACCGGTAGTCACCTATGCCTCCCACCTCCGAGGAGATTTTCTATTGCCATGAACTAACGTAGACCATGCTGTCACTATCTCCACCCTTCCCTACTCAAATCTCGGAGCAGGTGCAAGTGAACCAGGGCAAATCTCGGAGCATATGCACGGTGGAGAGCGCGCAATCGGGAATCGGTGAAATACAAGGGTCGCGTGGCGTATCATTCACCGTGGGATTTGCGCGGTTCAATTGCACCTGGTGCATGCAATGCGGAGGCCACCATCCGTCCCCAAGAGGCAACCTCCGCACCAAAAAAAAATGACGTGACAATATCAACTCGGGCTATGATAATTACCCGGCACCAGTCTCGCTCGCCGGTGCCACTATCGATACTCCCCTCCCTCGACTCCCCGCTCTCAGATCCCGATCTCCGCCTGTATCTCACCATGGGGCTCATGACCACCGGTTCGACCACGGAGGCTTCCGGCCTGAAGTTCTGATCTACGGCCGGACCGGGTGGATCGGCGGCCTGCTGGGCCAGCTCTGCGAGACGCAGGGCATCCCGTACGCGTACGGCTCTGGCCGGCTCGAGAACCGGTCCCAGGTGGAGGCGGACATCGTGGCGGCAGCTCCGACCCACGTCTTCAATGCGGCCGGGGTGACCGGCCGGCCCAACGTGGACTGGTGCGAGACTCACCGGGTGGAGACCATCCGAGCCAACGTGGTCGGGACGCTGACGCTGGCCGACGTATGCCGCGAGCGGGGGCTGGTGCTCATCAACTATGCCACCGGATGCATCTTCGAGTATGATGACTCCCACCCGCTGGGATCCGGGATCGGGTTCAAGGAGGAGGACACTCCCAACTTCACCGGATCCTTCTACTCCAAGACCAAGGCCATGGTATCCGATCCATCCATTCCCTCTCCATCTCCCAATTTTACTATGTTTTTGGTTTCTAGATTCAATAATTTGTTTGCTCGAGCTCCGGATCTGAAATCATTTCGGCTGTTCGTTGGTTTTCATAGATCTAATTGATGAAAGATGGATTCTTTATCTCGTTGAATATTATGATGTAATGTTATTAGATCTTGATGATGTTCGAGTTTTGATCATCTATGCTTCAAAAAACAATTTTATTGATGAGGAACGATGTGATTAGCTTTGGTTCATTTGCTGGTTGTTTAAAAGAAAGATTTTTGGTGTGTGGAATTCGAGGATCTTTGATCGGAAGGCCATGAGATTGAACAAGGTGTAGGAAGGATTAAAGAGTGAGGGAAGACAGCTAGACAGGTGCCGTCAGGTGTCGGAAACAATGTTGGACATGTGGACAGCTTGAGCGGTAAGGTTGGTGCCACTGAAGGCTTCCTTTCATTTGCCTGGGTCGGAGGGCATAGAGTGGTGTTTAGAAAATGCTGATGAGGCAGCTTGCAATTTGAGTATTATGATGGCAGACATATTAGCACCTATATGCAATATGCTCTGTAAAATTAAAAACTTATGCCATGTGTTTTATTGTGGGTACTACAAGTTTGATTAGGGCATGGTACACATTGATGACTACTTGTAAAGGATATTTTGTCTTTACCCATGAAACCAGATTGGATGGATGTTGATTTTCAGATATGCGAAAAAATTGTAAAAGAATTAGTAGAAATTGTTGAAAATTCTGACAGGGCGGCCAGTCTCTTACTGTTTGTTGATTTGTTATAGAAATTGGCCAGTTGCTGCTAGAGTATCATATTTGAAGCTGCTTTTGTTGCTTGTCCGAATGACTTTGCTGTTGCCATGAGATTTGCTTCAATGTAAGATCTGATGCATATGGCCTATGCATGCATCAAGCCAGTTTTTTTATATGTGCGTGTGGATCATACTACAGGCTAGGAGCACATCTCTGCTTCATCCACTTTTCATATTAGTTGAAAATTCCGCTCTGTTGAAAATGACAGTGCAGTGCTACTTAGCTCTTTGTTGTGATCTGGCCTCCCTTTAATTAGTTTTCTAGAAAGTCAATTTTTTTCTGCCCTTCTTAGTCCGCCTAACTTTCAGACTCATCCATGCTCTTCTTAACTAAGTTACTAATGCCACTCTTTGGTAATAGCACACTTAGCTGCTTGCCTGACTACAAGCTACATGTCATGTCAAATTTGACTTGAAATTCCTCTTGAGACAAGCAGAACTTCCTCTGCCACGGAATGGATGTAAACATTACACGGATAGTTCATCTGTGAGGTAAGATGCGAGTAGGTATAAGAAAATCAAAAGGGCACCCAGGAACCTAAATAGATGCCTCCAAAATGCCAAGCATCTTTAAGGTCCTTAAGGAAGAAAGGAAGAAAAGAGAAAGTTTCATGGTTTTTGGGATAGAAAGGAATAAGAGATGGAGAAAAATTCCATCTCTAACGAGAGCAAAGGAAGTAGCAGAGCACATGGAGGTGAGAGGATGATCAGGAAAAAGTAGAGAGAGATAACCCAATATGAAGCGCCATGAACTCAGTTAAGTCATTCAAGAAGAAGGACAAATAGTTCACTCTAAAACTCAATCCAGATTAATCATTACTATCTTAATCTAATTTATAATCGGAGAACTCGTGATGGCAATGAAGACTCTACATCACTGATCGTAACTCTTGGAGTTCAATGTGAACTTTGACTTGGTTGGTGCACACATAAATTTCACTCTTAGTGATCCCAAAATATATATAAGACAGAATGGAACGAAAAACCATGATTGGGGGACTCTATCTTGCATGACAGATTTTTCTAATGTGTTATCAGCTTCAGTTCCTCCACCTAAGTCATACTGGATGGTTCATATCATTGCATAACATACGATGTATATTACATAAAATTTTTAATACTGTAATGGCAAATTTCCTGCTAGTGTATAACTGTGATTTCTTGATGCTGATTTCTACATCTGTCACTTGATAGGTTGAAGAGTTGCTAAAGAATTATGAGAATGTTTGTACCCTCCGTGTTAGGATGCCCATCTCATCAGATCTTTCAAATCCACGCAACTTCATCACCAAGATCACCCGGTATGAGAAGGTTGTTAACATTCCCAACTCCATAACAATCTTGGATGAACTTCTCCCCATCTCCATTGAAATGGCAAAGAGAAATCTCACCGGGATCTGGAACTTCACCAATCCTGGTGTAGTTAGCCATAACGAGATTTTGGAAATTTATAGAGACTACATTGATCCAAACTTCACTTGGAAGAACTTTTCTCTAGAGGAGCAGGCAAAGGTGATAGTTGCCCCTCGGAGCAACAATGAACTTGATACCACCAAGTTGAAGAACGAATTCCCAGAGCTTCTGTCCGTCAAGGAGTCCCTGATAAAGTATGTGTTCAAACCAAATCAGAAGACTCCTGCTGTCTGAAAATTGAATATCTGTTTGCTCAGGTGCTTCTGAATGTAGTTGTTTCCTTTTTTCTGATGAGAATGGACGTAATTGTGTTTTAATTTGTGATGGCCTATCTATTCATGAAGTAATAACAATGATGGTTGAAACCATGTCGCAGCCCTTTTCCTATCTGGTGCAGCACTATGAACAGCAAAGAGAATGTTTTAGTGGAGTCTTATCTCATCCAGTTGTTACTGTGTGTAACATAGGAGTAGATTAGGACTTCTTGGTGAGGTATTGTTTCAGCTTCCTCGATTTTGGTGGAAAAGTGCATGTGCAAGTCAGTATTTTTTTTGGGGAAGTTCTTCTATGATTGTATGTAGTTTATTGTTCTGGTACTTCAGATTGTCAAAATAAATACAAGTTTTTGATTCAAAAAATGTCAAAGTAAGGTTGATTAAACTATCCATTTTGCAAACTGATGTTACATATTTTATCTTTGAATCTTGCATCTTTGCATCGAATTAGACGGTTTCTTTCATGCCTATCAGAAAAGGTGGGTCAATGGCACCTGCTATGCCGAAATGCTTTTTTCAGCTGTGTATGGTCTCTGTCTTCAGGGCATTTTGCCACCAGCTGGATGTGCAGAAGCAAAAGCGGTTGGTATGCACTGGAATCATATGGTGCTTCAAGGTTGGGAAATATGTTCGTGGTTGTTATGTAGTTCAAAGGCAGGGCTCTAGTGTTTGATTGAACTGATTGCGCCAAGCAACATGTTCATGTTTCTTTGATAGATTGCGTTGAGTTGCAAAGTTTGTCGAACCCTGTTCCATTAAGAGTGTGTGCATGTTCATGTTTCTTTGATAGATTGCGTTGAGTGCAAGTTGTCGAACCCTGTTCCATTAAGAGTGTGTGCATGTGAGAGGAGAGAGAGAGAGAGAGAGAGAGCAACTAAAGTTTCCTTTATTTCATGGAAGGTAAAATTTTCTTTTGGCAGCGAGTGATGCTGCAATTATTTAGTGCCGACAACTTTGACGAATGCATGTGACCAAGAGAGTGCTTTTGCTAAATTACTCCTTGAAGGAACCTATTAATTGTTTTGATTGCTTTAGAGCTTTGAGATTAGGAGGGATTCTCAATCATGAGGATGTAAGGTGGGAATTGAATGTGGGGACTTGGGACAAACACTGTTACTGTTGAGACCTCGTCCAAGCTAGGTGGGATTCAGAGAAAAGAAAAAAAAAGGGGAACAGGAAAAGATATTTGTATAGCCGAGAAACAAGGAATTCTTCACAATAACATGTATAAGTATTAATATATGGTTGGGACTTCGGATAAGCAGTGATTGCTTAGATTTTCAGCAACATGCATGGCACATCTAGGGATTGTGACTTCAACAAAACGCCACACTATCTTCTGTGGGACATGATTAATCCAATCAAGTTCACTCAACCCGCTGGCATCCCTCTCCTCAGCTGGAGAGGTCTTGAGCTCGACTAGAGTTAGAAAAAAGACAACAGGAAAAAAGAAATAAAAGAGTATTAGATCTTGAACGAGTGCCATGAAATGTGCTGATTGTACTACAGGATGACCCACACCCGGAAAGCTAGCTAAAATGCATTAGTTATGTTCCTCAACTAGCAGGCCTCATACATTTCTCCATCTGAGCCTCATTCCCTAAGCTAAGGGTCTCATGACTCTAATCCAATTAAATTCAATCTTAAACCACATGATACGACTCTAATATCATTTGTAAGGATCCATGACCTCAACTAAAAAAAGTTAGCTGGAAAGTATTATTTAAATTTTTTGATTTTATATAAATATCGAAGATCCTTCCAAAATATGGATCCTCTCTCTCTCTCTCTCTCACGCTCACTCATATATACACACACACATATTTATATGTATGCATGCATGTATGTATATATATATACATAAACACACATGTATATGGGTTTTTTTGGACTTCTCAAATTGATTTCCACTTGACTTGAATGGCAAGTTAGTTAATTACCCTCATGTTTGCTTTGTTACAACCAAGCTTGAATTATGCTTTATTAAATATTAACTGAATCAAACTTATGCCAAAATTCTGGCTTGAAAGTAATTTCAAACCAAGCTTACTTAGATGCTTGCTCGACCAAGCTTGACCCAATCACACCGTACCACTAATTATATCTATATGCTATTTAATTTTTTTTCTTTTTGCATATTTACATATTATATAGGCAGTGCACGAACTACAAATTCTGCTATCTTAGTTTTTTGTGTTTTCTTTTGTGCAAGCAAAATATAATCATGATAGTATATATGAATATGTGCTTTCCAAAAGTAATTTTTAATCAAGTTAGAAGTTTTTATCATTTATACAATCTTATTAATAACTCACAGTTTAACGATTGGTACATATGCCACTGTTGATGCTCAAGTCAAATTTATAACTTCAGTAGAATTTAGTTTTGTTAATTATTTCACATATGGATGCTGAAGAATTGGCTTAAAAGAAGCAGAATTTATACACATGTAATCACTCATTTAGTAATATCATAGGACCTTTGGACCACCAATTGGCCAAACAAGAATGATAGAGCAACTAGTATTTGAGCAAGTAAAAAAATGACTTCATTGATAAAACTTGTTCTTATAGACAGCAAAACAGTGATTAAATTAAAATAACCAAAGAATATAAGTAGAAAGCCATACTAGAAGAATCGTGAACCATTAGTTCTATTTACATCATTGTTAGGATATCTCATTAAAATTTTAGAAATAGCAAAGTCAGACCTATTCTAGTAGTAACACAAGATTTTATATGACTGAGTTATATATCAAGTATGTCTGATTAGATTTTCAAACCCTTCTTATTACCACAATTATTGCAAGCACTTAAAAGTGAAAATCTTTGAGTATGAGAAACGTTGTCATTATGTTGCATCATTTATTTATGCAACTACACATTTTCTGCAGTTCCCACGAAGTTATTAATCCATGAAAAACCATCTGTCACTCCCTCTCTCCCTGCCTCCCCAATGCATCCTTAAAAGTGAAAATCGTTTAGCCCAGTTAGTTGAAAACTATGAAAACTTATTTAAGTTGCAAGCATGAGAAATATGGTCCTTATATTGCATAATATATTCATGCAGCCGGTATTTCTCTAATATTCCCTCAGAAGTATTTGATTCATGAAAAATCTTCTCTCAAACTAATATAGGAGTTATTTGCCACAACCAACATTAGTGCAAACCAACGAGAAAAATCCTATAATTAAATACGAGCAACTCCCAAGCAGAGTTGAAATATTTGTAGCTTTGCCACCACCATGGTGGCCTGATCAAACTTGACTCTTTCGACTGCAGTTGAAAAGCACTAAACTCTTTCCACTGACAAAGGTACCATGCCGAATACTGTCTTCACGGAAACTGTCCGGATCCCTCCTGAATCAACTTCTAACCAACCCCACTCTCGCACGCGCCATTTTTTCCTGAGGTTGCAAACGAGCAATAAAGAAAGCACGGATTCAGAAGAATATTTGAACAAGACCAACTTGCTTGGACTTCATCCAGCCTTGGTGGTGGGTCAAGACCAAACATACCACAAATAAAAGTTCATCCCATTCTAATGCAGCCATGTAATGTCTCTCAGTCTGATCCCACCAAAAGCACAAATGTAGATAACCAAGTCAAAAACAACATAAAGATTCCACCGCTACATTACAAAAGACCGTACAGAGCTTGTGATTAGCTGAGAGAGAAAAGGATACAAGTCTAAACCCTCATTCTAAGTGGTACATCTGATTAGAAAATATAACATATCTTCATCAGTCATGCAATTAAAAACAACAGTAGAGAACCAAGAGCCGTGGGACCCTTTGAAGGGCAACAAACTAGAGGATAATCCGTATCCACGTCACCCCATCCACGTATCATCCACCTGCGACCCCGTCCCACCGCCCCACCGAACTAGCCGACTCCACCCAGCACCGGACACGCGTACCCAAACACCCACCCCACACACACCTCCATTGGGCCCCGCCACCCAACAAACAAAAACCTCCACCTTTATCTTGCCTTCCGCCGTCGTCATCCACCCGCCCGGTACCGCGGGGACCACCACGCGTCATACCGGAGGACGCAGCGGGGTCCGCCCCACATCTCCTCCTCACGCCCTTAGGGCCCGCGCCCACCCGCCTCACATGACGGACAGGTTGTGGCCCACCGACGCTCTCGCTTCCCTTCCCCTTCCGGCCTTCCCCTGCCCTTCCCCCAACCTTCCCCTGGCACGGCCCACGGTCCAACCACCCACCGTCCCACCCTCTTAGCTGTTTGACCCCACCTCTGCCACGGGGACCACCAACCCACACGAGTTAAAAAGCAGCTGAGTAGAGCTTAGACAACACGGATCTCGCACGTGCGCACGTGCCGACCGCTACAGGGAGACGGCCAGCTATGGTCCATGGCCGCCGTGCTTCCCCGAACTACAGACCAAGTTAATCAAGTTCAACAGCAAATAAGAAGAAAAAAAATGAAAAAGAGGGAGAAGAAGAGAAAGGGGGGAGAAGTTCTCTATGTTAAAATAATTCAATCTTCGGGACTGCTCTCAGAGAGCTCCTCCTCCTCCACCTCTTCATTCTCTTTTTGCTCCTGATTTTGCTCCTGGCGGTGGCGTTGCTCGCCGGACTCGCCCATCAGTAGGAGCTCCGCCTTATCTTCTCCGGCCGACAGAGCGCTCGCCGTGGAACATCCGCCAGCGGTGGTGGACGACGGCGGCTCTGCCGCCGTGGGGGTGGCTACGGCTGGGATTGGCCGAGCCGCCGCCAGGTTGATGATCTGTGGGCCCTGCGGGAAAGTCCAAAGCTGTGGCTGGCTCGACGGCCCCGCCATGGCGGAGGGTGGCGGAATCATCCACAGCGCCCCCGGCGGTATCAATCTGCCGCCGGCAGTGGCAGCCCACATCGGCACCATTCCCTGCGCCGCCCCGATGGGGGCCAGCCCCGTGGATATGGATATCGCGCCGCCGCCCGGGAGCAGCGGGTCCTGGACGGGGTAGTAGGCCGCCGCAGCGGCAGCAGCTGCGCCGGCCCCCGCTGCCCGGGAGGGCTGGAGCTTTCGCCGCCTCTTCCTGCCGGCCTCCCCGGCAGCGTCTGTTGCGGGGGTGGATGTGGAGGTCACTGGGGCGGTCGACGGGGCCTGGGTCGGGATCTTGAGGGTCCCGCCGACGTTGGTGGCGATGGCGGGGACCGTGCCGGTGCCCGTGGCGGCGATGATCGCTGGCTCCGCGTGCTGGAGAAGCCACCGGATGGTCTCGCCATCGGACTTGTGGCCAAGCTCGCGCGTCAACTGAAAGATCCGGGCGGCGCAGGCGGCCGGCATCCGGATCCTCCGGCCGCGACCCTCCACCTTGGTGTGCCGGTCCTTAGTCCGACCGGTCGGCCGCCGTAGTATCTGGAAGCCGCTCATCATCTCGATCGGCTCCGGTTTGGGGATTATCAATCGGTGAACCGGCATGGCAGCTGGGGGCGGCACTGCCGTCCCGCCGCCACCACCTCCTCCGCCGCCTGCCATTCTCAGGTCGGTTCTCCGGCGGTCGTCATCCTCCTCCTTCTCCTGTTTCTGAGAATCCATCTCGGCTTCCGTCCTCCCCGCTTCGAAAAAGCTCACATCTTTTCGCTTTCCCTCCTCTCGCTTCCCAAATAACAAATCACTCGGACACACCAAAAGGCGAGAGCGAACAAAACCCTAGAAACCGACCCCCACCTAGTTTTATTCCCCCACCCCACGGCGAGCCAACTCGCATCCCCGGATGGACCCCACCGGCCGTCCGAACCGAACCAGGGTCCACCGGTTCAAACTGTGGGCAATGCCGACCAGGGTCAATTTGGGAATTCTGGGAGCTGGAGATATATGGAAGATTATTAAAGGGGTGGAGCGTGCGGATGGGGATTCCCGTCCTGCTCCTCCCCTCGTTCCCTTTTCGCTCTCCCCCGCGAAACTTCAAACTTTTCTTCCCGATTTACGCACCCGGCTCCGCCGGCCCAATATGGACTAGCTTAGCTTTGCTCCTCTCTCCGCAGTAGGCACCCTAAAATTGCCCCATTGAGGGGCCCAAGCCGGCCCGGCTCTTATAAATGCCGCCGTATCATGCATCACGTCACCTGTGGGGCTCACCACTACGTGATCCGGGTCCCAGCGGCCACCCGAAGGCAAAGTAAAATGAGGGAGATGAAACCCGAAGCCAGACTCGGTTTATAGGATTGTGGGGCCCTCGAGAATTGCACTCCTGGTTGACTGCCTGCCAGGTCTTTTGCTCCAAACGACCATCTTGGTATATACGATAACGGATGATCAGGCACGATCGCGAATCGCAAAGTAGTTTCCGAAGCGATCGCACGCGCGTGAAAGGCCCCGACGGCCTTTCACGTGAAAGATCGGCTGCCCGCCTCCGAAGGGCCCCACATTTAGTATCGGTTGGTGCGGGACGCGTGGGTGACGTTGCGGGCACGGCGTCCAAACGGCGCCAAATATCACGCGGATGAGTGGCGGAAGCAATGGGAGGAGGGTGTGGACCCCACAGCGGGCATGGACACGCGTCGGCCTTGCGGTTGGTGGAGTTTTAATATTGGGGTGGACCAGGCATAGGGAACTGGGTGCCGCGTGGGGAATATTGGGAAAGGGGGATTCACCGTTTTGATATCGGATCCGAC
Organism: Elaeis guineensis; assembly: GCF_000442705.2. Taxonomy (NCBI): domain Eukaryota; kingdom Viridiplantae; phylum Streptophyta; class Magnoliopsida; order Arecales; family Arecaceae; genus Elaeis; species Elaeis guineensis. The sequence continues at coordinate 111,644,490 of NC_026003.2, forward strand.
GGTCACGGAATCCGGGTTTGGCCAGGTGGAGCCAACTGTAGGTTGGACCACCAGATTGCCAAGGGATGGGTCCCGCGTCTGACAATTTTTTTGTTTCCGTCAGCTTGTGTAGCTGAGAAATAGCGTTTTGGAACGACCGAGACCGGCAACCTCGCCTGAACTTGTGTATGCGTATTTTTAATGCTATTCTTTTTTATTGGTAGAACATATTTTTAATGCTATTCTTACTCTGTGTAAGTTTCGAAGATTGGAGAAATAAAAATATTCGAGGCAATTCACCCGTTGGGCTACTTCTGACTACATCTTGAAGAGAAGTATCTGTAAAATGTTCTTTGTCTATGATACAGTATTAACAATATTAATGCGCGATTTTCTTTACAAGCAACTGAATTTTTGTAAGATGGTTTACATGACTATCAAAAATTGAAAGGAATATCTATGATATTAATCGTTAGGGGGTTATATTCAAAATGCCTTAAAATATTTATGGAAGGAACTTTACTAGCACATTTTGGCAAGTCATGTCTAGGATTTTTTTTTTTTTTTTGGTAAAATGTCTGGGATTATTGAGGCAACTCCGAAAATAGATGAACACTAGCACTGTCAAGTTGGTCTTAGTTATTTTATCTTAACATACCATTAACTTCTGAGTGTAGTTTTTTTTTGTTTTTAATGATAGTTTTTGAATAGTAGACAGGATGATTGAGTAGTAGAGAATAATCTAAGAGGCTCTGAGTTTTTTTTATTTTGAGTGTAGATCAAGTGATGAACACAATGTCAATGTACAATGGGGCCTACTTTTAAGAATAACTACCCAGGCCAAGTTTATTTGAAGAGGAGCTAGTTGCTTTCCGAGAGCACGAGCTGTGGGCTCACGCATATCTACCAAAATACTTTTATAAGAGGAGAATATAATATATATTGCAATAAGACACGCATACCTTCTCTAAAAATTCTTTGCGGACGTTAAATGCGTACATTAATTCCAATGCAAGTTGTTGTGCAAGCCCATGTAAGGTGCAATATTCATATTATTGCAATCAAGATCCCATGGCTTAGAAGAATTAGTCTTCGCTTCACATATATGAGGTATTATCCGCTTTAGGACTAATAATACCCTCCTTCCCTCCTATACCACAACATAACTCCTCAAAAACTCATAGATCCGATGAGTCGATCTCCGCTCCTACGCGCATGAAGTATTCTCTACTCTGATCTCTAATCGCTATGATATTAGTCCTCATAGTTTTGTACTTCAAAAGATGTCTCATAAGAGAAGAAGATCCCATTCTATATAAGTCAGATTCTCTCTTCATTTATAACTAATGTGGGATTACTAATATCGTCCTTCCACAATACATATCATTCTACAATGCATATGGTTCATTTGTACACTATTATTTGAGTTTGTATTTTTTATATAGTTTATTTAATATAAAAGCTATATAATGATTCTCAATTTTTATAGGCACTCGAAAGAAAAAAAAGGCATTTGCTGGATGCCTACTTTTCCATCAACCAACAAAAGGATATTCAAAATATATAATGCATTTTGGGAACCAGCAACTTGTCTAGTATTTTTTTTTTTTTGGTAAATCAGCAATATGTCTAGTTAATAAGCATTCGTTCATCGTTTGGCATTCGTCTTCACATCGCGAAGAGGTCCAAACCCCAATGATAAAATGATAAACCATCCAACAAGGAAAAATTTTGATGAGAACTTTTATCCATGAAATATTGGTGGTACATGTAGCACAAGTGATCAATTTAAAAGAAAAGAATTATTAATTCAATGAATAATTATGATTCCTTAGACCAATAAAGTACGTGTAGTGAATATAAGGCGCATGACTAGTTCAAAAGGAATGAGGATTTGATAAATGATTTATGTACCCATCAATCAGCCATGTAGGGCCTGGTCTAATGCTACTCTTTCATCCTCTTCGACGTGAACTATAAATATATCTAGCTCTCCACGTGCCATCTAAATCCCGATATGGTCTTGCTCATAACAAATTGGTCATAGCCCCTCTAATATCCCTCTTCAAAGAATGAACAACTATTAAAATTATATTATGTAGTTTTCTTTAAAATTTTTATCTATTTTTGGCTCAGAAAGTTTGTATCCATTTGATCTAAAAGGGAAACTAAAATCAATACCGTGTTTGAGGGGTGTTGTCAGAAAATTTCTTCTCCTCGTTTTTCCATCCTACACTTTGAAATCCTACCTGCACGCAAGAATTTAAGCATGGTATTCTAGCTCATACAAAATGAATGATTGTGATTTTAAATCCTTACTAAATGCCCAACCAGCACCATACAACTGGTGTCTCTTTGCAAAGGCTCAGCCACCTCATCCACAACAAGCAAAATGGGTCATGGCTCCCCAAATTGTCTCGACTCTTGTCACGTGAAAAAAAAGGCACAAAGAGGTGAGGATGGGGCAATGCGAAGAGGATGCCGGTGTCACTCTACTCGTCACCATCCAACATCTGTTTTAGAGATGATTAGACGTCATCCATGGTTTGGATAGTTTTGATTGATGTACTCCAGGCCTCGCCTCTACCTTAGTTTTCAGTCACTTCACACTAATCAAACAATGGTCTTGCAGCGAGCATGGGATAGTTCGGCTTTGTCATATGAAAAGGAAGACTTGATGTGGCTGATGCTCTGCAAACAAATTGCAGGAAAATCTTATAATTGGCACGTGGTGGAGTTTGGTTGGCTGCAAACACCTGAAGTCTTCTCCCACTCCCAAAAGAGTGATTGGTTTTTAATGGAGAAAGTCTGTTAGGTTCCCGAAAAGAAGGGTTTTGGAATCCTCGTTGTCAAATTGAAAAGCCACGAACGTAACTTTGTTGGAGCTTGCTTCACTCAAAGAGCAGGAGCCAAAGAAAAGTTTGCACCTATTTTGGATGCTAAAAAGAACACTAATAATGATTTATCAATATATATATATATATATATATATATATATATATATATATATATATATATATATATATATATATAATTGATGATAAAAAGATCGATCATGGAGTAATTAAATACATCTCGACCTATATAACACACAAATACAGCAAAAATAAGATCATTTTGTAGAAGAAAGATAACTAGAACAAACATAGAATATAAAATATATAGGAGAGATAACTAAGCAATAAAAATAAAAATAAAAAAATATATTAAATTTACGTGGTTCGATCTGATTGTTGGTCTACGTCCACAGACAAGACCTCCTCAACGTTTTTCTATTAATAATCCACGGCACAACGAAGTACAAATTTAGAGAAAAAATAAAAGGCTCACACAGATTCTCTTTTACAAAAAAAAATACTTTTTTCTCTCAAAAAAATCTCACGTCTCTCTAAAAAAATCTCTTATTTTTTCTCTGCTCTCAAAAAATCTCTCTTATTTTTTCTCTGCTCTCAAAATTTTTATGTGTTCACTGCTCTCAGGCTACTACAAACCTCTCCCGAGACCCCTCCTTTAAATAGAGCTCGTAACATGGAGAAATCTGATCCAAACCGCGTAAAAAAGGACTCCGTTTCACTGTTGAATTGAAACTTCCAAGTCAGCGGTCGGATCTGCATCGCACGGTCCAGAAAATGCCTCAAACAATCATGAAACAGCCCAAAACAAAATGAAAAAATGCCATCAGCTGTTGGATCAAAATCAGGAGAGAGAGAGAGAGACCATCAGATCGCATTATTGGTCCACCAACAATCTCGTAGATCGTGAGAAACACTAGAGAAACGGACACCGATCCACCATGGATCATGAGCAACACCCTAAAAATAGGCGCTCAGTCCACGCACCTACCGTGGACCACGAGAATGCGGCAAACCGCAGTACACCGCATCCCTGAGTGAGCTGGGCCGGCCCGCGAGCACTCCCGCATGTGCCCGCACTAGGCTGTGCTCGCGCATGGGTCTGGGCTGTGCCTGGCCTGGCTGCTGGGTCCGGGTCTAGGCTTCTTCACATGGGCTTCATCCTATCAATTCTCCCATTTGAAGACATATGCGGAACTCATAAAAATGTTGTCCCTGGAGGCCTTGCCAACCTCTCACTCCTCACATAGCTCCAAGATCGGGAGAAGCTTTGCTCCAATTGAACTTGTTGAAAAATATGTCCCAAAAATCAATCGTCAACCTGTTGACGGTTGAGCAACCTTGTATTGTAATTGATTTATTAATAAATAAAATATATTTTTGATATTTTTATCATAAATTTTCATCTTCTAATGAACTCCGTTGTTGTGATGAAGTCCTTAGGACTATTTAGGTTCGATAAAGAGAAGATTTATCGATTAGTCCTTAAAACTATTCACGATCAAATGATAAGCTGTTAATGAGGACGACAGCTTCTATCGAGCATAGATCGCTGTAGGCCATATGGGTTGGTTGTCCTCTTAACCAAGGAGTGTGGAGACACTGGTATGACATACAGGTGCGATGTAAGGGTACATTGTCATAGAACGTGACCAACTCTGGAGCATTTTATTGTCGAAAATATCTCTGATGGGATATAGGTATAAGTGTCCCTTAAATCTGAGATCGCTTCAGCGACTTGCAAGCAACTCACTGTGCTTTGGTACTAGACTAACTGAATTTCTAATTCAGTGATGAAAGACTTTTGGGCACAGTCAAGTACTTGTGAAGTCGGAGTGTGATCAAGATGGGATTGACCACTCCAAGAGTTGGAGAAAAATGAGTCGCTGTATTGTAATTTAGCAAAATCTTGACCAGGATAATCCATCAGATGGATTTGATATTTTGAAATACAATATGGACAACCTGATCAGAGTTGACAGTTGAACTCTGAGGTGTCCTATGAGTATTTTGGTCAAGAAAATGAATTATATGGAAAACTATATCCGCATGGATTCTAAGGATGTTGTTATATACATTCGATCTATCCAGCCGTCGGGTACCATTGCTAGATGGTCACTTCGATTGGTACAGAAATTTATTTCTGTGTTATCGACTTAGGTTCGGACCTATGAGGTCACACACATTAGAGTTCACGATCCGATCGGATGGTTGATCAACGATTAAAAATTATTTTAGGATTAAACGATCAATACGATTGACATTTAACTTAGTGCAAGTGTTGCAGGAGGATCGATTAGCAATTCGATTGCTAATTGGCTTAATTTGATTAAGCCAATAGGTTAAGATTAAGTCTAATTGAATATAATTTAATTAGATTTAGTTTGGACTTGATTGGATCAAGTCCAATTGATTTATTGGATAAGCCAAGTGCAAGAAAAAACTAATCCTAGTCCAATTAGGACTTGGATCAACCTAATTTTTAATTCAATTAAAAAATTAAATCAGATTTAAATCTAATTTAATCTGATTAAATTAGATTTTTAATTAGGTTAAGACTTATTTTAATTGGATTGATTTAGTTTTGATTTGATTTGGTTTGAGAAACCAAATTTGAACAAGTCATAGATTGAATCCCGGTAAGACTAGGATTCCACCTTGCACCACCTTAGCCCCCCACGCCCACTGTTTCTTTTTTTATGTGACAAAACCTTCTCTCCCAGGCCTTCACGCATGCCCAAAGCTTTTCACTCTTTCTCTCTTACATGGAATATGGTTGTAGACCAAGTCAAAGTAGGAATTAGTTTGGATTTTAAATTCTATGAGATAGAATTTTAGGAAACCAAAACTCTTTCTTTATGGTACTGATTTTACCTAGATTTTTTTTAAAATTTTTATGACTTTTATGGCACATATTGTGCACACTTTGTTGGTGGTCCATGGCAGAAAAAGAAGGAGGGGGCGCCCAAGAGTTGGGCACCCTTTGTCTTGCCCTGTTTGGATTTTCCTTGACTAGGTATTTGACCTAGACAAGGATTCTTCATATCTCATTATTTAAGATGATTTTTTTCTTAAAATTTTTATGGATTACAGAACTTTGAGAGACTTTTGAGGCGTGTGAAAATCAGAGAGAAAGAGTGTTGGATCGTGGAGATATAATAGACACAAAATTAGGTGTCTAGGTTAGAACAAAGAGAAGAAGAAGAGGGTCTTCTTCTAGGATTGCTGAGTTCACCTCTTTCCTTCCTCCATCTGTTAGTTTTCTGAGAGTGTCTCATATCTAAAACTCCTTCTCCTACTTCGCATCTTTGAAAGAGTCTAAATCAAGAAGAAGGAGGCATCTGATCGACCATCGAAGAAGGATCAACACAGTACTAGCATACTGTACTGATTTTCTGGACTAAAACTTCTGATCGTGATTCGTGAGCTCATGTGGACGACTCCTAGAGGTCAGACACGTGTGTGGCTCGTAACATCATCCTCAAATCTGGATCAGCAAAGTTAGAACGTCTAACTTGTAAGGTAATAAATCTGATCTATTATATTTTACATACATTAGATGTAGTATAGAAATATGTTAATATGATCAACATGTAGTTCTTGATCTTTATATTTTAATTTTTAATTTAATATCATAAAATAATTATGTAATAGGATCTTAGATCTAGAGATTCTCTGATTTTATAAAATAAATTTTGATTTATTTTAGTCTTCGTTGTCTGATCTTAAAAAAATTTCAAGATCTAACCCTGAAACCCTAGATCTGATTCCTTCAATTGGTATCAGAGCCAGATTATTTATTACATGATTATTTATACATGCTTAGATTATTTATTCGATTAGATCTAATTTATAATCTGATTATTAAATCTAAAATTAAAATTTTTAGATCAATCATGAACTGTAGGTTGTCCTGCTGTAAGGTTTATCTCTTACAGTGCAAAGGTTGTCCTAGTTCGTGTAGATCTATTTTTAATCATAAATTTGTTAGATATGATCTAGATTAAATTTATGATTTATTAGATTTAAAAATATTTAAATCTAAAATAAAATATCTTTGTTAATAATTTTTACGTAAAGAACCATCATATATTTATCTGAAAAATTTGCGCAGTTTAAAATTAAAATTGTTTCAATTACATGATTCTGTTTAGATTAGATCTAAAGTAGTTTCATGCTTATTTCACTTGCATTTTGATTATAAATCAAACATGCAACTTGGTTGGTAGAATCATGTTGTAAAAATATTTTATAAATATAAAAATTATTTTCGAAAAGCCGAACTCCAACCCTTAGCTCAAAACTTAATTGAGAATTAAAAAGTTAATTGATTAGGTTCTACGATTGTAAATTGAAGAACCTAAGACACAAACCATAACACATTGGATTAATGGGTTAGTGAGAATTAGGTCCATTAATTGAGTTAGACCTAAGGTTAGATTAAAGATGGATTTAATTAGAGAATTGACTAAATCTAATCAATTGTTGTCTTAGATTAGGTCAAAGATTCTCTAGATCAATTACAATAGTTGTAGTTGGTCAAGTCCATGTCTTTAACGAGAACTAAATAGACTTAATTCTTGGCTAAGCGATTTAGCACGAACTGTTAGGTTGATCTAATCGAAACTAATTAAATCAGTTGGTGTCTAAGGTAAACCAGATCAGTGGTTTTTAATTGACAGCCCGCTTACCTGGTCATTTCTGATGGTGTCTAAAGCAAGCTTTGGCAGACCCTCCCATCGATCGAACTTATCTGGTCTATTGGAGAAATTATATTTTGATCGGATCACTTGACTATTCGAGCTGATCCATGTCAGCTAGGTAAATCAGTGTGATTGATTTAGGTGCTCCTAGACCAGCCCTTTTAATGGTCTCCCTTAAGCTGACTTGGTGAAGCCAGTGAGAGGATCATGATAAGCTGGTTCATTTGACCTCCACCTCTAAATCAATTAAATCCTCTAAAATTATTAGGTCCTTAAAATGAAATAGTTATGGTGATAACTAGATCATAGCCTCCCATTAAGTGAATGATAATGAGTCCATAAGTTGGATAATCATTAGAGGCCCAAAGGCCTGGTGCTTATCGGCTGATGGAATTGTCATTCATAATATGATTTCTTGACTGCATCTTTCTAAATAGTAGTTAGGTTAGCTAACCAAAGTTGGGCCTAATCATTCATTAGCTAGATGGGCCAAGTATGGTTATGTTAATGGTTGGACCTAATCAGATCTTTTCAGTGGAGGCCAAAACCTACTGATTAGGGACTGGGGCAAAATTAAAATTACTAGAAATTATTTAGAAAAATAATTGGTTATGAACCTACCCTTAGATGTATATGGGTTGGCCAACCAAAGTTGGGCTTGTGTGCAGTCTAAGTGGATTCTAGTACCCACTAAAAAATTAGGGTAATTTCTCGAATTAGAGGTAGAGGCTACCAATTCGAATAAAATAGTGAGAGAAATCTTTTGATTAAAGTCCAAATCTTTAGGTTTAATGAATCAATTACTAATTATGTTATAATTTTTCTTTGTGCAGATATGGCCACTCCCTTATCGCTCCGATCATTGTTGGACAATAAAAATTTGATGAGACCCAACTTCGATAGCTGGTATCGAAAGTTGAAGATAGTTCTGGAGCATGAACAGATCCTATATATGATAACGGATCCTGCACCTGAGGAGCCAGCTACCAATACACGTGGAACAGTCAGAGATACTTATCAGAAGTGGCTCAGTGACTGGATCATGGTGCGCTGCATCATGCCGGCTGCCATGAGCAACGAGTTCAATCATAGATTTGAGACAGTTCAGCCAAAGGACATGCTTCAAGTGTTGAAGGATGCCTTTGGCACATCCGATGACGTAGAGAGGCACAAGACTAGTTGTGCCATCTTTAACGCTAAAATACGAGATGGTGCCTCTGTCACTGATCATGTATTGTACATGATCGAGTTGATGGAGCCTTTGAGCAAGCTCGGCTTTTCCTTGCATGAGCAGCTTGGGAAAGATGCAATACTGAACTCGCTGTCCAAGTCTTATCTCCCATTCCTCACTCATTATAGAATGACAAAGCCTGAAGTAAACTACCATGGGTTACTGGGGTTGCTTCAGAACTTTGAGAAGGATCACCAACTCCACAAGGAGTCGGTGAACTTAGTGGGAGGTTCGTCTTCTAGTTCTCGATCCTTTAAGAAAGGGAAGAAGAACAAGAAGAAGAAAATGAAGAAAGTGCAAGTTCAGACTGGGACATTAGTGCAGGGCCAGACCAAAAAGATCAAGCCCGATAAGAGTCAAGCTGAATGCTTCTTTTGCAAGAAGTGGGGGCACTAAAAAAAGAACTATCCTCAGTACATTGCCTCCATAGATCCGAACAGACAGAGAAAGAAGCAAGCTGTTGCTGGGCAAGGTATTTATATGATAACTTCTTACAATTTCTCTATTTGTGATATAACTGACTGGGTATTGGATACCAATAGTCCTTACCATATTTGTAATTCGTTGCAGAGGTTGTAGGTCAGTAGGAGATTCGAGCAAGACGAGAGGTTCCTGAACGTTAGAGATGGAAGATCAGTTTCAGTTCTAGCATTAGGAATCTTGAAACTTATATTTGAGTCTCATACCGTTGTTCTTAATGATTGTCATTTTTATCTCAATTTTTTTTTTAAATATTATTTCTGTAGGCCTTCTGGCCAAAAATGATTATGAAATTTCAATAAAGAAATAAGTTTGTAATATCATTATGAATGGTGTTACTATTTTTTGTGAACATTTGAACAATGATGTGTATATGTTATCACAACCTATTAATGTAGTCTATTCTATTGGCAAGCACCCTAGATTAGATAGTGTATCAGATATCTACTTATGGCATTGTAGGCTAGGTCATATAAACAAGTACAGGATAAACAGTTGACTCAAGAGAAAATTCTCGAAGTCAGTGATTGTGAATCACTTCCAACCTGTAAGTCCTGTCTTCTTGGTAAAATGACCAAGTTACCTTTTACTGAAAAAGGTGAGAGAGCTAATGAGCTCTTGGGCCTAGTACATACTGATGTATGCGAGCCCATGAGTATAAATGCTAGAGGTGGATATTTCTACTTCATCACTTTCACGGATGATCTATCCAGAAATGGATATGTTCATCTGATGAAACATAAGTCGGATTCATTTGAAATATTCAAACGATTCTGAAGTGAAGTAAAAAAATAAATTGAAAAGAGTATTAAAACTCTTCGGTCTGATCGAGGAGGGGAATACCTTTCTGATGAGTTTCTCACATATCTAGGAGATAATGGGATTCTCTCCCAATGGACTCCTCCAGGAACATCACAGCATAATGGTGTGTCTGAAAGGAGAAATCAAACTTTATTAGATATGGTTCAATCCATAATGAATTTTACCAGCTTGCCGATATCCTTCTGGGGATATGCACTCGAATCGGCCTATTATCTGTTAAATAGGATTCCAAATAAGTCTGTAATTAAGACTCCATATTAGATATGGACATGACGCAAACCAGCACTTTCACACCTTAGGGTCTGGGGGTGCCTGACCTATGTCAAACAGTTAGTTACAGATAAACTTGGACTTAGGTCTGACAAATGCACATTCATAGGGTATCCCAAAGAGACCAAAGGATATTTTTTCTATCATGTCGATGAACAAAAGGTGTTCGTCAGCATTAAGGCAACCTTTTTAGAAAAGAAATTCCTTTGTGAAGGAATCGTTGCCTCTAAAGTTGAACTTGATGAAGTTCAACAGGTAGAAGGACCGACACCAATAGCTGAATCTGAGTCGGATTTGATTAGATCAGATCCGGAGCCCAATGTACCTATACCATTAAGGCGATCCGGTAGAGTACTGTGTCAGCCGGATAGATACTATGGTTTCTTGGTCCGGAATGGTGATCCCATCGAGCTCGATGAGAACGATGAAGATCCGATCACCTATATGGATGCAATGCAGAGATCTGATTCTGAAAAATGACTTAAAGCCATGAAATCAGAAATAGAGTCCATGAAGGTCAACGATGTATGGACATTGGTTGATCCACCTGAAGGGGTTAACCCCATTGGGTGTAAATGGGTCTTCAAAAAGAAGAGGGGCACAGATGGAAAGATGGAGACCTATAAAGTCCATCTGGTTGCCAAGAGGTATTGTCAACATTATGGTATTAACTATAACAAGACGTTCTCCCTGGTGGCAATGCTCAAATCTATTCGGATAATGCTTGCAATAGCTGTCCATCTGAATTATGAGATCGGGCAGATGGATGTAAAGATAGCTTTTCTGAATGGAGAGCTTACCGAAGAGGTGTATATGATACAACCTGAGGGGTTTACATCCACAGATGAGTCTAAGGTGTGCAAGCTTCAAAGATCCATTTATGGATTGAAGCAAGCTTCTCAGAGTTGGAACATGCATTTTGATAAGGTGATCAAAACGTATGGCTTCATTAAGAACGGAGAAGAGCCCTGCATCTATAAATGGGCAAATGGTCTAATTGTGATATTTCTTATCTTGTACGTGGATGATATTCTCTTAATCGGGAATGACATCCCCACACTACAGGGAATAAAAGTTTGGTTGTCATCGCAGTTCTCCATGAAGACTTGGGTGAAGCATCCTACATCCTAGGGATGAAGATCTTTAGGGATAGATCTAAAAGAATGCTTGGGTTATCCCAGTCCACGTACATAGACACTGTGCTGAAGAGATTCAGCATGAAGAATTTCAAGAAAGACTATCTATCGATAGGCTATGAAATTTCTCTCTCTAAGAAGGATTGTCCGACAACTCCTGAAGAAAGAGAGTGTATGAGTAGAGTCCCATATGCTTCGACCGTGGGATCTATCATGTACGTTATGACATGTACAAGGTCAGATGTGGCATACTCACTAGGAGTAGTGAGTAGATACCAATCTGATCCGGAAGAAAATCACTGAAAAGTGGTTAAAGCCATCCTTAAGTATTTGAGAAATACTAAGGACCTATGGTTAGTTTATGACGAGTCAGATCTGAAACTTGTGGGGCACACAGACTCCAGTTTTCAATCTGATCATGATAACAGCAGAAGCGTGTCAGGTTATATTTTTACTCTGAACGGTGAAGCCATCTGCTGGAAGAGTTTCAAGCAGCATACTGTGGCAGACTCTGTTTGTGAGGTGGAGTACATCACAGCATCGGATGCTGTGAAGGAAGCTATGTGGCTGAGAAAATTCGTCATCGAACTTGGATGGTCCGGTCCTGCTATACTGCGATAGCACTGGTGTCATTGCTCAGGCGAAGGAACCCAAAGCACACCAGCGGACAAAGCACACATTTTGCGCCGCTTCCATCTGGTCCGGAAGATCATGGATCTAGGTGACGTTGATCTTCAAAAAATCGACGAAAAGGAGAACCTGACCGACCCCTTCACTAAAGCCCTAGCGATAAAGGAGTTCGACAACCACAAGTCGAAGATGGGTATTAGATACTGTGCCGAGTGGTTTTAGGACAAGTGGGAGTTATTGAAAAATATGTCCCAAAAGTCAATCGTCAACCTGTTGACGGTTGAGTAACCTTGTATTGTAATTGATTTGTTAATAAATAAAATATATTTTTGATATTTTTATCATAAATTTTCATCTTCTAATGAACTCCGTTGTTGTGATGAAGTCCTTAGGACTATTTAGGTTCGATAAAGAGAGGATTTATCGATTAGTCCTTAAAACTGTTTACGACCAAATGATAGGCTGAGGATGACAGTTTTTATCAAGCATAGGTCGCTGTAGGCCATATGGATTGGTTGTCCTCTTAATCAAGGAGTGTGGAGACACTGGTATGGCATACAGGTGAGATGTAAGGATACATCGTCATTAAACGTGACCAATTCCAGAGCATTCTGCTATCGAGAATGTCTCTGATGGGATATAGCTATAAGTGTCCCTTAGACCTAAGATCGTCTGAGTGACTTGCAAGCAACTCATTATACTTTGGTACTGGACTAATTAAATTTTTAATTCAGTGATGAAAGGCTTTTGGGCACAGTCAAGTACTTGCGAAGTCGGAGTGTGATCAAGATGGGATTGACCACTCTAAAAGTTGGAGAAGAATGAGTCGCTGTATTTCAATTTAGCAAAACCTTGGTCAGGATAATCCATCCGATCGATTTGATATTTTGAAATACAATGTGGACAACTTAATCAGAGTTGACAGTTGAACTCTGAGGTGTCCTATGAGCATTTTGATCGAGGAGATGAATTATATGAAAACTATATCTGCATGGGTTCTAAGGATGTTGTTCTACACATTCGACCTATCCAACCGTCAGGTACCATTGCTAGATGGTCACTTCGATTGGTATAAAAATTTATTCCTATGCTACCAGCTTAGGTTTAGACCTATGAGGTCACACACATTAGAGTTCACGATCTGATCGGATGGTTGATCAACGATTATGAATCGTTCTAGGGTTAAACGATCAATACGATTGACATTTAACCTAGTGCAAGTGTTGTAGGAGGATCGATTAGCAATTCGATTGCTAATTGACTTAATTTGATTAAGTCAATGGACTGAGATTAAGTCTCATTAAATATGATTTAATTAGATTTGGTTTGGGCTTGATTGAATCAAGTCCAATTGGTTTATTAGATAAGCCAAGTTCAAGAAAAAATTAGTCCTACTCCAATTAGGACTTGGGTTAACCTAATTTTTAATTCGATTAAAAAATTAAATCAGATTTAAATCTAATTTAATCTGATTAAATTAGGTTCTTAATTAGATTAAACCTATTTTAATTGGGTTGATTTGATTTTGATTTGATTTAGTTTGAGAAACCAAATTTGAACAAGTTATAGATTGAATCCTAGTAAGACTAGGATTCCGCCTTGCGCCACCTTAGCCCCCACGCCCACTCTCTCTTATTTTGTGTGACAAAATTTTTTCTCCCAGGCCTTCACGTACACCCAAAGCTTTCCACTCTTTCTCTCTTACATGGAATGTGGTTGTGGACCAAGTCAAAGTAGGAATTAGTTTGGATTTCAAATTCTATGAGATAGAATTTTAGGAAATCAAAATTTTTTCCTTATGGCACTGATTTTATCTAATTTTTTTTAGATTTTTGTGGTTTTTATGGTACATATTGTGCACCCTTTGTTGGTGGTCCATGGCAGAAAAAGAAGGAGGGGGCGCCCAAGAGTTGGGCACCCCTTGTCTTGCCCTGTTTGGATTTTTCTTGACTAGGTATTTGACCTAGATAAGGATTCTTCATATCTCATTATTTAAGATGAATTTCTTCTTGAAATTTTTATAGATTACAAAGTATTGAGAGACCTTTGGGATGTGTGAAAATCAGGGAGAAAGAGTGTTGGGGTGTGGACATATAATAGACACAAAACTAGGTGTCTAGGTTAGAGCAAAGAGAAGAAGAAGCGGGTCTTCTTCTAGGATTGCTGAGTTCACCTCTTCTCTTCCTCTATCTGTGAGTTTTCTGAGAGTATCTCACATCTAAAACTCCTTCTCCTACTTCTTATTTTTGGAAGAGTCCAAATCAAGAAGAAGGAGGCATCTGATCGACCATCAAAGAAGGATCAGCACAGTACTAGCATACTGTGCTGATTTTCTGGACCAGGACTTCTGATCGTGATTTGTGGGCTCGTGTGGATGACTCTTAGAGGTCGGATGCATGTGCAGCTCGCAACATCATCCTCAACCCGGATCAGTAAAGTTAGAACGTCTAACTTGCAAGGTAATAGATCTGACCTATTATATTTTACATGCATTAGATGTAGTATAGAAACATGTTGATATGATCAACATGTAGTTCTTGCTCTTTATATTTTAATTTCTGATTTAATGTCATGTAATAGAATCTTAGATCTAAGAATTTTTGATTTTATAAGATAAATTTTGATTTATTTTAGTCCTCCGCTGTCTGATCTTGAAAAAGTTTCAAGATCTAACCCTGAAATCCTAGATTGGTTCCTTCAGAACTTCTTTCGAGTCACCAACTTTGTCAACACATCTGTTGGATTTGCATCAGTATGAATTTTTAATAATGAGACTAGACCATCATCAACCACATCTCTTACAAAGTGATAGCGAATGTCAATATGTTCGTTCGAGAGTGAAACGCCAAATTTTTTATTAAGTGCAATGCACTTTGACTATCACAATTCACTCTCATCACATCTTGCTTCACCTTGAAGTCTCCAAGAAGCCTCTTGAGCCAGACAGCTTTTTTACATACGTGTGCCACTGTAATATACTCTGCCTCTGTCGTTGATAATGCTACCACTGATTGAAGCTTATACTCCCAGCTAATAGCATCGCCGCCTATGTAGAACACATAGCCTGTGGTAGATCTTCTCTTGTCCCGATCATCTGCAAAATCAAATCAATATATCTAATGCATTCTAAACCTGCTGAACCATAATAGAGTGAATGATCAATCGTCCCCTTTAGATATCAGAGGATCTACTTTACTGCTGTCCAATGGTCGCTATCTGGATTCGCCATATACCATCTCACAACTCCCACTGCTTGTGCAATGTCTGGTATTGTGTATACTATAGCAAACATAAGACTCTCTACTGCTGATAAATATGGTATCCAAACTATATCAGTCTTTTCTACGTCCATACTGGGTGATTGCTCTGCTAACAGTTTCAACTGAATAGGAAACGGGGTAGACACTGGCTTTGCATTCTGCATCTTAAAGCGTCGCAGACTTTTCTCCACATATCCTTTTTATGAAAGCCAGACTTTTCAATCTTTCTTCTTCCGTAGCACCTTCATCCCAAGTATTTGGTTCACAGCTCCTAAGTCCTTTATCTCGACCTTTCCAGCCAACTGAATTTTCAGATCTGATATCCGACTCCTGCTATTTCCTGCGACCACCATATCGTCGACATACAACAGCAAGATACAAAAATTTCTGTCATCATAACTATAGAAATATGCATAATGATCTGTCTCCAGTCGATCAAATCTTAAACTCACAATAAAAGAATCAAATCGTTTGTACCAACACCTTGGCACCTGTTTGAGATAGTATAACAATTTGTTCAATCGACAAACCAACTCCTCCTTGTCTTTTTCAACAAAACCTTCAGGTTACACCATATAGATCTCCTCCTCTAAGTCACTATGCAAGAAAGCTGTCTTTACATCCATCTGCTCAAGCTCCAAATCCATGACTGTCGCGATCACCAAAACAATCCGAATAGTAATAAGACGAACCATCGGTGAGAAGACTTCATCAAAATCAATTTCTAGCTTCGAGTATAATCCTTCACCACCAACTGTGCTTTGAATCTCTCTATATTTTTATCTGTATCATTCTTCACTTTATAAACCCACCGACATCCAATTGGACTCCTCTCCTCTGGTAGAACTACAAGCTTCCATATTTTCTTCTTCCGAAGTGACTCCATCTCTTCCTCTATATCACAATGCCACTTTCCAGCATTGGTGGACTCATATGCCTCTTGTATGAAGTTGACTTGTCCTCCTCCGCCAAAGCAACATAAGCACAAATATAGTTAGCAGAAGGAATGAAAGAAATGACATAGTCATCATACTTGGCAGGAGGTCTAATAACTCTCCTAGGCCACTCAGACTTCGTTGGTGGCTCTTCTAGTGAGATAGCATTATCAGGAGATTGCAGAGACTCTGCATCTGATCCATCATCAAGTATCTCATCGTTCACCTGTACTTGCTCTACTTGCACATCATCACCTGCATCAAAGAACTCAAAAGAAGTAATGGCTTTATCATCTTGCTTTTCCTTGGTGCCTTAAAAAATTCTTTATTAAAAACAACATCTCGGCTAACAACGATCTTGGGGATAGTAAGATCCCATAATCGATACCCCTTTACTCCTTTAGCATAGCCAAGAAAGATGCATCTCCGAGAGTTTTTGTCCAATTTTGTCTTCTTCTCTTTTGAAATCCACATATATGCATCACATCCAAAGATACGGAGATGAAAATAATTTATTGACTTACCGCTCTAAAGTTTTTCTGAAATTTTCAATCCAAGAGATTTTGTCGATGCTTGATTGATCAAGTAACAAGCCGTGCTTACAGCCTCTACCGAAAATCTCTTGTCAAGTTTTGCAGTGCTCATCATACTACGGATCCTATCCATGAGTGTTCTATTAAACCTTTCTGCCATATCATTTTACTGTGGTGTCCCAAGAATCGTAAGCTATCGTCGAATTTCATGCTCACCATAAAACTCATCAAACTCCTTGGAGCAATATTCCCCTCTATTATCAGAACGTAGGTATTTAATTTTCAAACCTTTTTCATTTTCCATCAGAGCCTTAAATATTTTGAAGGTTTCAAAAATATCAAATTTTCACTTCAGAATATATATCCAAGCCTTTCAAGAATATTCATCAATGAAGGAGATAAAGTAGGAATACCCACCTACTGATCTATCAGGCGACTCTCAAGTATCTGAGTATATTAGCTCAAAAAATTTTTTACTCCGCTGCTGTGATAAAGAAAGAGATTCTTTTTGTTTACCATAGATGCAATCTTCACAAAATTCTAGTGGCACTGACTTACACCCCGTAAGAAGCTCCTTATTTGATAATAATTGTAGCCCACGCTCGCTTATATGTCCCAAATATCGATGCCAAACCATCGGAGACACCATATTTGAACTTACTACTGTCGCCTCTCCCACATGAGTCTCGCTCATCAATTTATAAAGACCACCTATTTCTACTTTTTTTTATCACCACCAAACACCTTTTGAACACCTTCAATTGATCTTTCTCTCCGATAAACTTTAAGCCTTGTTTATAAAACTTTTTAAGTGACAGTAGACTCTTACGAAGTGTAGGAACATAGCGTATATTAGAAACCGTCCGAACTATACCATCAAATATCTTAATCTGAACATCTTCCACTCCAATTACAGGACAAGTTGTATTATTATCCAAATAGATATCTCCTCCATTCAATGATTTGTATGCATAAAACCACTTTCTAAAAGAAGTCATGTGAAAAGATGCTCCTGAATTCAAAATCCAATAACGTACAAGCTCAGATCTCTCCAATGCCGTCAATGCATCTCTGTCATCTGAAGTAGCCGAATCAGTTTTACTTTCTGCTATATTGTCTTAAAAGTTTCTCGATTCAGATTTTGTATCAACTCCTTTAGCCCGGCAATCTTTCTTTACATGTCCTATTTTTTCCCTAATTCCAGCATTTCATCTTCTTTTTGTCCTTGAATTTAGATCTTATTTTCCATCGATCACCATGTTCCCTTTCGAAAGGTCTGCCCCATGCTACCATGGCCTCTCCTGAAAAGCTTTCTTGGCTAGATTTCCGTCTCATCTTTTCTATAAGCAATGATGCAACAACTGACTCCATCTTGAGGATTTCAACATGACTTAAGTTCATAATAAGATTATCCCAAGACTTTGGCATAGAACAAAGTAGAATGTCAGCCTTCTCTTCATCATCAATTCTGACATCTAGGGCCATAAGCTTGCTCACAATGAAATTGAATATACCCAAGTGTTCTTAAACTGATGTCTCGTCTTTCATCTTTAGATTGTATAATTATCATTTTAAATAGATTTTATTTATCAAAGACTTTTCTTCATAGAGATTCTTCAATTTTTTTCAAACCCCTTTTGCAGTAGTCTCGACCTTGATATTGAACAATATCGAATCATCCAACACCAAATAGAGGTTCGCCATTGCCAGCTTGTCTTTCTGCTCATATTGCCCATCTGTCATCTCTTATGGTTTGCATTCTTTTCCTTGCAGAGCAATTTTACAACTATCTTTGATCAATACTGCCTGCATCTTCATCTTCCAAAATATAAAGTTTGATCCATCAAATCTCGATATCTCATATTTTATTGTCGTCACCTTGTCCACCATTGTTTCAAATCAAACTAGCCACAAAAATATCTCCTTGCTCTGGTACCAAATTGAAAGAACCAATCATAGGGTAATCGAGCACACCTCGATCCACACAAGCACAGCAGAAATAAGATTGTTTTGTAGAGAAAGATAACTAGAACAAACGTAGAATGCAAAATAGGAGAGATAACTAAGCAATAAAAATAAGAGAAAAGAAAGCACACTAGATTTACGTGGTTTGGTCTGATTGTTGGCCTACGTTCACGGACAAGACCTCTTCAGTGTTCTTCTATTAATAATCTACGGTATAATGAAGTATAAAATTGACGAAGAAAAATAAAAGGCTCACATAAATGCTCTTTTACAAAAAAAATATTTTTTTTTCTCTCAAAGGAATCTCTGCCTCTCTAGAAAAATTTCTCTTATTTTTTCTCTGCTCTCAAATTTTTTCTGTGCTCATTGTTCTCAGGCTGCTACAAACCTCTCCCGATATCCCCCCTCATTTAAATAGGGCTCGTAACATGGAGAAATCTGATCCAAATGGCATAAAAAAAAAAGACTCCATTTCGCTATTGAATTGAAACTCCAAAGTCAGCCATCGGATCTATATCGCACGGTCCAAAAAATACCTCAAACAATCACGAAACAGCTCAAAACAAAATGGAGAAATGCCATCAGGCATAAATCAAAACTGAGAGAGAGAGAGACTGTCCGATCGCACCATCGATCCACCAACACTTCCATAGACTGAGAAACGTTAGGAAAATGGATGTCGGTCCACTATGGACCATGAGAAACATCTTGAAAATAGGCTCTCGGTCCACGTGCCTATCGTAGACCGCGAGAATGTGGTAGACCATAGTACACCACGCCTGCGAGTGAGCTAAGTCGGCCTGCGTGCGCTCCCATGCACGCCCGCACTGGGCTACGCTCGTGCATGGGTCTGGGCTGGGCCTGGCCTGGCTACTAGGTTCGGATATGGGCTTTTTCACATGAGCTTCATCTTATCAGATGAGACATATCATCTATTCTGGAGATGGATCGTTGTCACTCATTTGAGAAATGTAAACGGTTATGCTCCGTGCCAAATACGAAATGCATGGCATGCAGTTGTCCATCTCCAAAATAGATGACGTGGTGGAGGACCCTGTGTTCTATTTTCTCTGAAGAAATAAAAGGGGATCTTGTATGGTTAAAAGAGGGTAGTTTGTCCATATGCCAAGGAAGCTTGCTAGGTCCTTTGTATTCGTGGCATTGCTCTTGTGGTTGTATTGGCAATACAATATTATCCATGTAGCGACAAATTATTAGTTGGATTCGGTCTACCGACTCAGTTGTAGGCTAGTTCTATCAAAAAGCACCATACAATCCAAATATCTACAAGAGATATACATAATATTCTACCTTTCTTCTCTCTTGAATGTGCTCCACCCTCTCTCCCTATGTCCTCTCCCATCATCTCCTGAGAAATTCTAGGGTTATGCATGCACACTGATCTTTGACTCCCATACGCTGACGATCTATGGTCTCTGGCAAGTGGAGAAGGGCAATGCTCATCCATCTAAGAAAAAAAAAAGGGGGGGTTGGGGGGGTTGGAGAATGCGAAATGAGAGATGGGGATGCCAGTGGTGGCTTTTCACCCGAGGAACAGAGGGATCCTATGGCGGTTAATTTGATGCTCAGGCTATATGTCTGGTGCTTCAACAGCAATCCAATACTCAACCGACTTCCTCTTGGAAAGGGCCTTTAGCTCGGAAGTGGGATGTGCTCAGTAGGCAGAGGAGGTGGCGCAAGTGACTTAAGGAAGGTGAAGGAGTCGGATGCTCAGAATGGAGCGGTACATAAGAAGCACAGCATCTAGAGTTGCGGGTTTCTCAGGAGTGAGAGGACAGAGTGCTTGGGATGGGAGAAGGCTTCGAAGAAGACAGAGCTTTCTCTCTCTCTCGCAAAAAAAATTAACATGAGGTCCAACGTTCCATCCATATGGTAGGATTGGAATGGGCTCGATCCACAGTCGAGCTAGTGGACCGGACCAACCTAATAATTTTTACTATCTAGCAGACATGATGTAGTGTCACGCCTCTGGCTCAAAATTATAAATTAAAGATCATAACAATCACTATATACTCATAGAATATTCTTCCTATAAGCATACAAGGCATCTTATCATACTATCCTAAAATAATAGCAGAATAATTAGTCAATAATTTAAATCCAAAATATAACAATATAAATTTTAATTTTAATATCTTAATAAATTCAATAATGTTCAATACAGCTTACATAAAATTCAATAAGATTTTTAATTTAAAATAAAAGTATGAAAATTCTGCTTCTAATCACTCTTCCATTCCTATCTTGTATCATCTTAATTCCTCAACATCTGTAAAAATAGTAAAATAGGAGGTAATGAGCTAGACAGTCCAGTAAGTAATGATCACTTTCAACATATTTTATCAGATATTTAAGTAAATAATTATTTATAAAAAATAAGTATATAGAATTCATCAATTCAAAATCAATTTCGATTATGCAACATAGTTTATGTCAAATTTTATTTTTTTTTGAAAATTCAATTTTCTTTCGAGATTTTAATTTCTTTCATTTTTAAGTTTTTTTCATCAACTATGAGCTATGATCATATTTTCTCTATAGCAGAGTCATAACACCGCATATCTTCTTGCGGTGAGATGCGAATCATGGCAGCAAAGTCTTTCAGAACTGCTGTTCTCCCTGACGGTTTGTCGCTGATCTCTCTGACGGCATAAATCCTCAAGACAAATCAATTACCAATGCATATGCCCCTATTGGCAGGTCCTTTACATAGTTAGGTGATAAATTCATATTGTTCTTATATTAGAATTCTTCATAAATCATGTTTCATATTCTAATTTCGATAAGAAAACATACAACTATGTAGTATCAAAATCAATCAATGTAATGTATTATAAAATTAATATGTTCAATCATGCTTCATCATAATATTTCAAATAAGATATTTTCATAACAAAATATCATTCATCCAATTCATGCATCGTTCTCAAATCATGTCAGAAAAATATATTATAATTTATCGATAAATCTAGAAAAAATAAAACATTACTTACCTCAAACGTATTCTAATAAATCCACATAATTCTATTAATTTTTTTTCAAAAATTTTGTTCGTAGATTATATCACGATATCCTATGATCAAACATCCACAATCCTATACAGGATCAATTTTAATAATTAGAAAGGATCGAAATAATTAAAAAAAATAGAATTGATGGACACCCATATCCTATCATCCAGATTGGTCCGATCATCTAATTTCATCTCATCAAAATCTAATTAAGACATAAACGATCCAAAGTTTGACTATCAGATCAAATCAGATTCGAAGTGATAGGACTGAGATTTCTTCATTGATTTCATAAATCAAGTGGAGAGAAAAAATTAGAGGAGAGAGAATTCATGAGATACAATTCAAATTAATCAGGTGCCATAGTCCAATATCTCGATTGGTGTAATCAAAATAATCTAATCCAAGTCATGGTTAAATCGAAATCATAGATGATCAAACTGAGAAATATCCGATCTGATCAAGATGAGTACCAGTACGCTGTCCGACAATCATGGATCAAGATTCTTTATTAGAATCAGATCAAAAATATTAAAAAAAATTCTTTATTGATAAATTTTTTTAGAGAGAGAAATCAACCAAGAGAGAGAAATAATTTTAGAGAGAGAAAATTCTAAAGAGAGAAAAATCATCTTGGACTCTTTAGATGATATGATTCAATAAATCGGATCGATCAGATCAAATCATACTGAAATTATCATATGGATAATTCAATAAAATCATGAAAAATAGAATCTTAAAAAATATTAATTCTGATCAAGATAGATGCCGGTATACCGTCCGACGATCACAGATCAAAATCTATCACTATGATCAATTTTAATTTATCATCATTCTTCTCAAAATTTTAAAAATCTTAGGAGAGAGAAATAACTTAGAGAGAGAAAATAGAGAGAGAAAGTAGAGAGAGAAAGAGAAATTAAAGAGAGAAAAAGAGAGAGAGAAAGAGGGAGAAAGATAAATGAGAGAGAGAGAGAGTCTTCTTTTTTTTTTCCTTCTTTTTTTTTTTTTCTTTTCCTTTTTCTTTTTCTTTTTTTTTTCTTTTTCGATCATCCTTAAAGAGAGAGAGAAAGAGAGAGAGGACGGATCCCCTCCTTAAATAGAGCTAGAGGGGGCCTCTTTCTGACTTCGGTTGGGAGTCAATGAGAGGAGGAAGTTTCTTCCTTCTTCTTTTTCGTTTGTATATTGGGCTGGGTTTAAGGCCCAATGGGTTGGGCCATGACATTCTTCCCCTCTAAAAAAAATTTCATCTTTGAAATTTTTCTTTCTTAAGTCTTCATAATTTTTTACTTGAGATTTATGGTAAAAATCTCACTTACAAATATTTCAATATTCTAATTCTTGATACAAATCTATTCTTGAATCATTTCATAAGAAAAAAGTCAATACATCAAGTGTTGATCTAAACAGAACCATTTATTTTCTTATTATCAAAATCAATATTTCTAAGATTTTTAATTTTTAAGATTTCAAAATCATGCTCTCATTTCCTATAAAATAATATTCAATACCTCATAACTAGATCAAAATCAAACATATCTCTTGTAAATAGAAAAAAATCAATATCTTAATTTCTGAATAAGCATTTCATTTATCATCATCATTTATTTTTTTTTCAAAATACTAACCACTCTTAATTAATCAATCCATCATAAGATAGGAAAACATACTTATATGAATCATACAATGACATCCCAATCAATCAAAATTCAAAAATATTTTCTCTTATTCGTGCTTTCAAAGGTTGAAAATTTATCATTTTAATCTCATTCTTAAACTTTTAATATTTTAATTCTCGATGTAATTTTATTATTAAATATTTTATAAAGATCAATATCACCAATGTTGATTCAAGTCAATATCACTATTTCTGATCATCGAAATTAATCTCTCAATTCTAGATAAGGATATCAAATTTTTCACTAAAAATTTTTAACTGCTCATGATTTAATCAATTCATCACAAGATCATAAATAAATTTTACTACATTCTTCGTAGATAAACTTTTGAGTATAAAAATCTAAGATCAAAATCATTATTCGATAAACAATCTCAAATTCTTTTTAATAAATAAAAAATTATTAATTCTAAGATAAAAAATTTATCTCTAAATATTCTAAATCTAAAATCAAAAATCAAAGATCCACTCATCCTATAATTAGGATGCTAAATATTTTTGTAGCATAGTAGGTGGAAGCACTATTTTTAAAAATTACATTAAGGATATCCAAAATTTTTTTAAAAAAATATTATTCTTTCTAATATCAATGAATTTTTTATATCAAATTATATCATCTATTATAATTCTTTAATTAAAAGAGTCAACATTTCTGACTTGCTCAAAATAATCTATATCACCGTGCTTCCACTACGCACTATGTTCTAACAATCAAAATTTTTTAGGTTCATCAAAAAATTTTGATCAAATTTTTTTTTATCTTATCAATAAAAAAGATCTAAAATTTTAAATTTTAATTGAAGCCAAAGATTAATTTTGATTCTTATTCATACTTTTACTGGTATACAATAATCTTGATTAACCCTTGAGTCCAATATCACATTCAAAACCATCATATAGGTCTACTATAATCAATATAAATCAAATCTTAATTCTCATATCAATTCAATTCGATAAATTTCAAATCAAAATCTTTATAAATCAAATCAACGAAAAAATCTTTCGATGCTCCATTGAGTTAGGACATAATCAGAACATATAAGAATTTCAAATCAATATCTTTTCTAAAATTTCTATCATCAATATCTATCAAGTATCCTTTCATAACAATCATATAAACCCCAAAAAATTAATTCCCCACTTAATAGATTCCATCAGGAATCTCATTAACCAAAGTAAAAAACTTCATATTAATTTTTAAATCCAAAAATTTTAAATTATAAATTCACATGGATCCCATAATCTCGAATAAATATAAATCAGATCTTTTATCTTAATCTAAAAATATCAATTTTTATTAACAATCTCAACAATAATGTTAGAAAATCTCTTGATTAACTTAGATACAAAATCTTTAAATTAAAATTTCATACACAGCATGTAGTCTCCAAAAGACATAACAAGATCTATTATTTAGATCTAAAGATGATAATTAAAGATTCCAGCACAATGAATATCTTATAATCTCATAATCGATTTCATCAATAAGAAATAGGCTTCTTTGCAATATCCTCAAATATGCATTCATTCTAATATGCCACTTTATATATGATCCACATACCAAGTTTAATTTCGATAAATATTTTAATCAAGCATCATAAAAGACTTTCTTAGTCCATCCTGGAATAACATTTTATCATCAAATCTTTATCTTGTCAATAATAGTCAACTTCTCAACTAGAAGTAATATCATAGTATTATTCTCATATCGAATTTGAGCTTACGATTCACTTGAATAATCAATGATCAAATTAATAACCATAATACATAATAAAATTTTTATGTCAATCCTTTTGTAATTACTTTCGATCAAAATCTAACTAATCATATCATAATTCATAGATAATCCATCATATTTTAAACTCTATATGTCATAATCTTTTGTGATCCTTTCATACATAATCTCATTGTTTAATCAAAAATTATAAAGATTTCTCCCACTACAATCATCAAAGATCTACACCATGATATCCCTAGTGTCTATCCACTGATACTCATTCTATACACATCTTAGTTCATCCACTAATGCTCTGATACTATCTTAATTGTCATGCCCCCAACCCAAGATTATGAATCGAGGGTCATGACAACCGTCGCATATTCATAGGAAACTCTCCCTATAAGCATGCAAGACATCTTATCATGCTATCCTAAAATAACAGCAGAATAATTAGCCAATAATTTAAATCTAAAATATAATAATCTAAATTTCAACTTTAATATCTTAATAAAGTCAACAATATTCAATACACCTTACATCAAATTCAATAAGACTTTCAGTCTAAAATAAAAGTATGAAAGTTCTGTTTCTAATCACTCTTCCGTTCCTATCTTGTATTACCTTAATTTCTCAACATCTGTAAAAACAGTAAAATAGGAGGTAATGAGCTAGACAGCCCAATAAGCAAT
This sequence comes from Elaeis guineensis, assembly GCF_000442705.2. NCBI lineage: Eukaryota > Viridiplantae > Streptophyta > Magnoliopsida > Arecales > Arecaceae > Elaeis > Elaeis guineensis. The sequence continues at coordinate 111,670,405 of NC_026003.2, forward strand.
AATCACTTTCAACAGATTTTATCAGATATTTAAATAAATAATCATTTATAGAAAATAAGCATATAGAGTTCATCAATTCGAAATCAATTCAATTATGCAACATAGTTCATGCCAAATTTTATTTTTTTTCAAAAATTCGAGTTTCTTTCAAGATTTCAATTTCTTTCATTCTTAAGTTCTTTTCATCAACCATGAGCTATGACTATATTTTTTCTGTGGCAAGGACATAATATTGCGTATCTTCTTGCGGTGAGCTGCAAATTATCTAGTAGTAAAGTCCTTCGAAACCGCTGGTCTCGCTAGCGGTTTGTCGCTGGTCTCTCTAGCGACATATTGCTGGTCTCGCTGGCAACATAAATCCTCAAGACAAATCAATTACCAATGTATATGCCCCCATTGGCGGGATCCTTTACATAATCAGGTTGTCAATTCATATTATTCTTATATCAGAATTCTTGATAAATCATGTTTCATATTCTAATTTCAATAAGAAAACATATAATCATGTAGTATCGAAATCAATCAATATATTGTATCATAAAATCAATAAGTTCAATCATGCTTCATCATAACATTTCAAATAAGATATTTTCATAACAAAATATCATTCATCTAATTCATGCATCGTTTCTCAAATCATATCAAAAAAATATATTATAATTTATCAATAAATATAGAAAAGATGAAATATTACTTACCTCGAACGTATTCCAATAAATCCACATAATTCTATAAATTTTCTTTCAAAAATTTTGTTCGTAGATCATATTGCGATATCCCATATTCAAATATCCACAATCCTATACAGAATTAATTTCAATAATTAGAAAAGATCGAAATAATTAAGAAAAATAGAACTAATGGACATCCATATCCTATCATCCAGATTGATCCGATCATCTAATTTCATCTGATCAAAATCTAATTAGGACATAAACGATCCAAAGTTTGATTATCAGATCAAATTGGATTCAAAGTGATCGGATCGAGATTTCTTCATTGATTTCATAAATCAAGTAGAGAGAAAAAATTAGAGGAGAAAAAATTCATGAGATATAATTTAAATTAATCAGGTACCACAGTCCAACATCTCGATTGGTGTGATCAAAATAATTTAATCCAAATCATGGTTAAATCGAAATCATGGATGATCAAATTGAGAAATATCTAATCTGATCAAGACGAGTACCAGCACGCTGTCCGACAATCATGGATCAAGATTCTTTATTAGAATCAGATCAAAAATATTAAAAAAAAATTTTCATTGATAAATCTTTTTAGAGAGAGAAATTGATCAAGAGAGAGAAATAATTTTAGAGAGAAAAAATTCTAGAGAGAAAAAAATCATCTTGGACTCTTCAGACGATATGATTTAACAAATCTGATCGATCAGATCAAATCGTGCTGAAATTATCATGTGGATAATTTAATAAAATTATGAAAAATAGAATCTTAAAAAATATTAGGTCTGATCAAAGTGGATGCCGGTATACCATCCGATGATCACAGAACAAAATCCATCACTAGGATTAATTTCAATTTATCATCATTCTTCTCAAAATTCTAGAAATCTTAGGAGAGAGAAATAATCTAGAGAGAGAAAGTGGAGAGAGAAAGTAGAGAGAGAAAGAGAAATTAGAGAGAGAAGAAGAGAGAGAAAAAGAGGGAGAAAGAGAAATTGGAGAGAGAGAGTCTTCTCTTTTTTTTTCTTCTTTTTTTTCTTTTTCTTTTCCTTTTTCTTTCTTCTTCTCGTGGTCTCCTTTGGGCGAAACAGGGGATCGTGTGGTCCCCCCTTTGACCGACCGATCAAGGGCCACAGCCGGCACGACGGTGACCAATGGTAGAAGGAACAATGAACCCACGGCCAGAGAAGCTAAACTGGTGGCCGGCGGTGACTACCGGCGTCGGAAAATCAAGAAAAGAGGGACGGAACAAGGGACTCTTTCTCCAACAAAATCCAACGACTTCGATCACCGGTGACCATGCACACAAGCAAAGGAAGGAAAGGAGAGAAAAGAGAGAGAGAAACCGGGGCTTATCTCAAGCTCCGGTGATGTCCTCGGCGCGAATTTGGGGCGAGCACAATGAAAGGCTTCCATGAGCATTTTTCGACGATCGCCGTCGATGAACTTCGAGATTTTCAATGGAAGAGAGAGAGGAGGGATCTCCTCCTTAAATAGAGCCGGAGGGGGCCTCTTTCCGACTCTGGTTGGGAGTCGATGAGAGGAGGAAGAAGACTCCCTTTGGGAGTCTTTCCCTCTGTTTCTTCCTTCCTTTTTTTTTCATTTGTGTATTGGGCTGGGTTTAAGGCCCAATGGGCCGGGCCATAACATTCTTCCCCTCTAAAAAAAATTTCACCTTCGAAATTTTTCTTGCTTAAGTCTTCATAATTTCTTCTTGCTTAAGGCCTACGGCCGCTCCTTCCAATGCGATTCCGCCCTCCGTGGCCTCCGCCGCGGGCTCGATCCTGCTCTCCTTGACTTCCGCCTCGGTTTCATTCAAGAGCTCTGGCGACTTGTCGATTTTGGAAGCGATCTCATCTATAGCCAGGATCGAAAAACTAAATTTTCTTCAAACGATGGAGATCTAACTGCAGCTAAGAGACTCTATGGATTTTTATTTTTTTTTAACTCTCTTTTTCTTCTCCTCTTGTTAAAATGACGACAACGCACCCCTCAGGCCACGTCACTCAGAGCAGGTCGATCATCCCACTTCGGGTTGGCCAATCGAGCTCGGGCCTGGCTCAGGCCGGGCTCGGATCCATTTTTTTCTAAAATAATCAGGCCTATGCCCGGTCCAACGTTCGAAAAATTTTTTCAGGCCAGGCTCAGATAGGGATATAGTCCAGTCCAGCCCAGCCCGGTCCAATTTTTGCCCTGCATCCTAGAGAACTTATTGCCCCCATGTATTGTGATCCCCGACAAGCATATCAAAGTGAGGAATACAGTGTAGTCAATATCAACTTGAGTTTGAAATAAATTTGAAGCCTGAAGCTTGAGATCAAACCAACTCATTCGTTATTTGTCAAGCAAAATATTCAAACTGGGTGAAAATCAAGTATTTCTATTGCCTTGCGCGCCTGCTTCATTTTGAAAATCAATTTAAACTTGAGCTCAAGTTCCAGCTTGATTGGCTTAGTTCAAGGTTGACGAGAGATTGATCATGTTCCTACCTAAACCAAAGATTAGTTATTGGGATTTAATGATTAATTGTATGATAACTAAAATATATACTTCCTATAATGTTCCATACCGGTGTTAAATCTTATCAAACCAAGAGTAGTTAAGCCCTTTTTTTTTTAGGTCAAGCTCAAATTTAGTTCAAGCCTTTGCGGCAAATTCAAGCTTGGTTCAATTATATTCAAATCAATCCTGATTTGACATTGTATATTGTTGAAATTTGGCACCTTGAATTCGA